>NC_029794.2:110671516-110672810 GCF_000816755.2 Arachis ipaensis | reverse complement strand
GGCTCTGGTTGAAGCAATCACTTGAGCTACTAGTGCCAGAGATGCAGCAGCCCAAGAAACCATAAACCTAGGTTGACGCCAAGAGGATTTGAAGCTGATGTTTAGAACTTTATTCTTATTCATTTATTTTTATATTTTAAACTTGTCATGTGACTTTCGATTGCTTTGGCTCTAGCAATCACAATAGTATCCTTTGAGATATTTATTGTTTATATGCATACTTCGATTACTGGTTATATCTCGTATTCCATATGCATTGCCATCGACCACCTTTTCTATCTTGAAAGGTCATTCCCATAAAGCAAACCATTTCCCTTTTACCTACTCAGTCGGAAGTACCAATTTTAAAACTTAGTCATTAACTGCAAATTTTTTGCTCTTTACCCTTCGATTGTATGACTTAGCTATCATTTCTTTTTGTTTGATCATTATATCTAATGCTATTAGTCAATCTTGGTCTAATTCATCAAATTCATCGATTATTCTTGGCCAATATTGTTCGGCTGGTAAATCATTATGCCTTGCTACTCTTATATTTTGCAAGTTTATTTCCAATGGTAGCACATCCTTATGACCATATACTAATTCATAAGGTGTCGACTTAATTGATTCTCTTGGAGAGCATCTGTAAGCCGATAACACCTGACTCAGTGTATTGTGCCAATTCCGAGGCTACATCCCTATGTGTTTTTTTAATTAAATTTATTATGATTTTGTTGAATGTCTCGACTTGACCATTAACTTGAGCATAATAAGGAGCCGAATGTATGATTTTAATACTTCATGATTCAGCATATCCTTTTATCTGTCGACCAGTAAAAATAGTCCCTTGGTCCGTAGTCAAGGTTTGCAGAATGCCAAATCTGTGAATGATCGACTCCTTAATGAAATTAATTATTTTGGATTGTGTTACTTCCTTCATAGGCACAGCTTCCACCCATTTAGTGAAGTAGTTGACAACAACCAAAATAAATTTGTGTCCTTTAGTCAATAGAGGATGTATTAATCCTATTAAGTCCAATTCCCATCCTTGAAATGGATAAGGTTTAATGATAGCATGTAAGCCTGACGCAGGTACGTGCTGAATATGAGCATGCCTTTAACATTGATCGCAATTTCGAACAAACTTGATGCAATCTTTAGGGCAATATAATGATTGTCAATGCAAAGTCTAGCTCAATTTTTTACCTACTTGGTGAGCCCCACATGTAAACCCCATGAAATTAATAAATATTTAGCTAATAAATTAATTATTATTTAAAAAAATTTAAAAAAACCAAATATTTATAATCTA
>NC_029794.2:110668997-110671328 GCF_000816755.2 Arachis ipaensis | reverse complement strand
AATATTAAAAATACAAATTTTGACACTAATTTTAAAGATTTTGGCCCAAAACTAGGCGGTGGGCTAAACCAAAGGCGGTGTTCGGTCTAACAAAGGAGTAGAGACAAAATATTTGTAATTGGATTAGAGGATCAAGGTTTCCTGATGGTTTATGCCTTTAACTTGGATAGGTGTACAAACGTGTCATAGGGTAGGCTTGCTGGGTTAAAGAGTCATGATTGTCACTTCTTCATGGAGTCTTTACTTTCTGTCGCGTTCAGAAATCTTCCAACTAACATCTGGAAACCCATTACAAAAATATGTGACTTCTTTAGGGAGTTATGCGCTACAAAACGTAGTATTAATGATCTCGCAGTCTTGGACAAGAATATTCCCATCATAATTTTTAAGCTAGAGAGGATATTCCCTCCCTCCTTTTTTGACGTTATGGAACCAAGGTTCTGAAAATCGGTTTGGACTGGCCGATCAAACCGGTCAAATCGTGAATCGCTGAAAAAACGGATCGGTTAGAAGTCAAAACCGCCAATTTTCAAAACTGCTATTGAACTGTCGAACCGGCCGGTTTTTTGAATTAGGAAGCAAATGCTGTCATTTTAGTTGTGGAAAACCTTAACTTTGTGAACCTGTTCCTCTTCACCAAAGTCCGAACGAAGCACTCTGCCACTCTCTCACTCACGGACACTCCTCCTCCTTCCTCTCCAACTCGAGCTCCTGCCTCACTCCCACACCTGCTCTGTCCATCCACCGTCATGTCATCGCCGCCATTGAAGCCACCGCCTTGCTTGAAGTCGGTTATCTCCGCCGTTGTTCGAACTTCGAAGCCACTGTCACCGCTGCAACTGGTCTCGCCTCGTTCCTCCATCGCGCAGCCACTGACCCACCGCGCTGCCTTTGTTCCACCATGTCAGCCCCACCATCGTGCTCCTTGACCCGCTCTGTGCTCTGTCTCGAAGGATCTAGCTAGTTCGTTCCTTAATTGATTGAGCAGGTAAGTATATTCATCTTCCCTCTTGGTTAAGCCCATTCGAGTTGGATTTTTCACAATGATACTACAATCTCTGCTTTCTTTAGAAAGTTTTTTTTTTAGCTGTAATTGTTGTTTTAAACCTTTAATTGGTTAGTTAATCTATGATTTTTCTTTTTTCTTCTTCAATTGTTGTTATGATTAGTCATTATTGTGATTTAGGATTGTAGAATGTGGATGATCTTGAATATTGATTCTGATATGCTCTGGTTCTATTAATTGATTGATTTGATTCTGATATTCTTTATTTGAACCTTGCTGAAGTTGTTCAGTTACCTAACTCGTTGGAATTGAACTTGAGCAACAACAAACTAGAAGGAAGCATCCCCTCTGACTTCAAGTCATACAGAGCTCTCTATTCTCTTGATCTTAGTGGGAATTTGTTGAATGGAATGATGCCAAGAGTGCTTGGAGAATTGAAGCAGTTGCAGTGGTTGAATCTCTCTCGCAACAATCTTTCTGTATTATACTCTGTTTTCTTGTTTTGGATTGAATCATTGAATAATTAGTTGATTTATTTTGCTAGTTAATCTTTGTTAAAATTATGATGATTCAGTTGATTTAGTTTACTGGTTAATCTTGTTAATCTTCATTAAAATTGTGCTACTATTTTTTGTTTTATGTTGTGACTCGATTCTGCTTAGATTATGACTGTCTTAATAACTTAATTATTCTTAGATTGAATGATTAATTGATTATTGATTAGCTATGAATGTTTTGCTGTGTTGCTATTTTGTGTTTGTGATTTTTATATATAGTGATGTGCTGTTGTTTTGTGTTTTTTGACTGAATTGTGCTTAAATTGAATGATTGATTGATTATTGATTAGGATGATTGTTCTGCTATGCTGCTTATTTTGTGTTGTGATTTTTATATAGGATGGTTGTTCTGCCATGCTACTATATTTTAGGAACTTTATACTAGTGCTAGAAAATATGAATTATGTTCTATAAGCACCTTTTTATTTGGGTCTTAAAACTGACTTTTGTGTGTAGCTTCACAAATTATATTGCATTATGACTGTTGTAATTCTCAGATTAATTTATTTGTCTTAGTTTAAGGTGGATATATGTGTTTTTAAATAGTGATATGGTGAAAAATTTTGTTTTTGATTTACTATCTTATTTTGTCATATAAATTATGAGTATCATGTCATTATGCAATAATAATTTAATCTTAGTCATCAAATGATATACATAATGTCATTAAAGTTTGAATAATATTTTGATGTTTGTATTTTTTAGGATGTTTATTTATAATTTTAAAATTATTTTATTATAAAACAGTTTTTTTTTTTTTGTTAAACC
>NC_029794.2:110655711-110668987 GCF_000816755.2 Arachis ipaensis | reverse complement strand
GGACCAGTTGGAATAGTAAACTAGTGAACTAGTAACTAGAGCAGTTCGATGACCGATCCGGTTTTTAGAACCTTGTAAGCAACACTTAGCAATCCACCTACCGTACGAAGCAATACTATGTGGGACGTTCCAATTTCGATGGATGTACCCATTTGATAGGACGATTGGTTCATTCAAGCACACCGTGACGAACAGAGCTCAGATTGAGGGCAGCATCTATGAAGCATTCCTAGCTAAGGAAATAACCGCATTTTGCTCGTTCTATTTTCAGTCTCATGTTGAATCATGTAGTACAACAGTTGCAAGGAACGATGAAAAGGGAGAATCCTTGCCAAGTGGAATAACATACCCAATCTTTTTTTCGGAAGGAGCTGCAATGGGTGTGGGTAGTGACTACTGGTTAGAGCAGAAAGAAATCAATGCTGAACATCTGCATATATTGTTTAACTGTGACCAAGTTTAACCCTACCTTATGTGAGTTTTCTACGTTCTTAATCTAATTAAAACTTCTTTATCCTATGATGAATCATATAGGTTATTCCAAGAGGCAAATTCTGATACCTCATTGAACAATTTTTCACGTTGGTTCAGAAAATACGTCAGCATGCAGCTAACTAACACAACATATTCAGAACTAGTTGCACTTAGTTGAGGCCCAATGAATAAGGGCACTAGATACCCAATATACAATGTTAATGGATATCGATTTCATATCTTACAGTGGTCGATTGGAAAGAAAATAGATAACACCAGAGTTTGGGTTCGTGGGGATTTAGGCAGGGTTCATTCTGATTGGTTTGGTGTATTACACAACATAATTAAATTAGAGTATTTCTGTCGAACTACGTACAAGGAGTGCGTGTTTAAGTGTGAATGGTATGATCCAAGTTCGCAACAAGAAAAATGAAATCACAAGGACTACGATATCACAGAAGTTAATGTAACCAAGAAATATAGGCACCATGATCCTTTTATTCTACCTCAAAATAGAAGATAGGTATATTATTTTTCTTATCTGGGTTCATGCAAGTCTAGTTAGGTGGTTGTGGTTAAGACTAAGCCAAGAAGCCACATCGAGTCTAATGATAGGACAGAAGGTCAGGAACCTTACGAGATTGACAACTTAACTCCTTAAAAAATGGTGGTTGATACCGATGAGCAGATCGCCCTTAGATCTGCTATTATAGATGATGACATCATTGACCTTGGAATAGATGCTGACGCACTTCCACTAGAGGAAAACGATCTTCAAGAAGAAGACGGGGTCGATGGTGACAAAGAAGAGGAAGACGAGTTCGATGATAATCAGGAAACTACCATGGACTGTAATATAGTTTAATGTAAACATAGTTCTGTCAAAATTCATACCCCTCATTCCTATGATACATTCTATCAAACACATTGCATGGTAAAAACTCAACTTTGATATCCTCACCCCTCCTCACCCACTCAGAACTACCTAGTTGACAGACACTTTCTTTGTTACTAAACCAAGACACATAATCTCTTACAGGAAAACCTATCCTTGAATAAGGATCACCATTATTAGGGATAAATTCTTCGTCTACCACTTTATCGTCCTTATCCTTTTCCTTTCTTTTTTCCCATTCTAAGATTTATAGCCTCAATAAGAAACAGAGAAAAAGATGATAAAGCAGAACAGAAGGTTATGAGCTCTATTAACCTTTTCTATTTATATTTTCAGAAATTTCCAAAACCTGAAAGCCCTAAGCATAGTAAAACTGAAGGATAATAAACCCAAGCCCACTCCAACCTAGTAAAACATACAACCCCTGAAATCAATAATCACGATGCTCCCTGTTTTAACTTCAATGACTATTACACCATTGATATATTTTCCACTAACACGGCTATACTCCCTATAAATCGGTTATTTTGATAATTAAACGTGTTTATTATTCTATTAGCAAAATATTAGATAAGAATTAAGAAATAAAATCCTATTGAAAGAGGATGTTGTTACAAGTAACTTTCACACTATATTAAAGAATAGGTCACATACATTAACCGCACTATGGTATAACTAAAACCTAATTTCACTCTATATAAATAGCATGTCAAAACAAAGGGAAGTATCTATTCACTTTGAATAACATTATACTCATCCCTTACTCTTACTTAATTGAGCGTTGAACTGCGTTTGCAGGTGCACGCAACTGCCGTTTCTCTGGAAGTCGACATATGCCTCTTCCATTTTAGGTGAAAGACTGCTCAATCCTTGAACAAGACAAGTTATACCCATCGTCGGGCTTATCACGTAGGAACAACTTAAGTAGACTTCCTTTTGGAGATATGACCATTTTCAAATATCTTCGGTTGTTGATATATTAGTGAGTGCATGTGTAGGCCACAATGGGATTATGTTTGGAGTTATGACATCTGTTTTGACTACTTCTTCGAACTATTATGGGTGATATGTCACTAGGTTATTTTTCTATTTTACTTGAATGATTTTATCTCTTTGTTTGACCTGTTCTCCAAGTTATAGGCAGCAGTTGTCGAGTTATAGGTATAACGGTCGAGTTATGACAACAACATTCTGAGTCATGAAAATCTTAATATTCTTTTAACCTAATCTATGAACTATAGGTTATAATCGCCGAGTTATAGTGGCCAAATCGCAGCTCCCAAGCTAGACCTGGTTATTTTCAACATAAACAGGTTGAGCTTTTTGAGTTGCCGAGTTATAACTCGGTAGGATACGAAAGAGATGTGGTAATATAATAATTTGGAGAAATGAGGATTAACCCCCAATATTAACTTAATAAACTTGAAAATAAATTTGGACAAGTTTGTCATTAGGAAGGAGTTGCCTGTATTAGTGTATTTTTGGACAAGCTTATATGTGATTTTTGTTGCATTTATGCTAACTTATAGGTGTCCGTTTGCTTTAACTGATTCTGACTTATAATTGTCGATTTTTTTCCGATTGATTCTAACTTATAATTGCCGGTTGTTTGATTAATTTTGACTTATAAGTATCAGCTTGTTTGGATTGATTTTGACTTATAATTTTTTGGTTTGTTTTTGTATGCCAACTTTAATGTTGGTTTGTTGTAACATGTGTAGTGTGTAGGAAAAATAGTAGCAAAACTAAAGTCAAGAATAATTGTAATAATTAAAAATAAACAACAATAAAGTTGAAAATAATATATTATCTATTGAGGATTACCCTCTTATCATAGAAGGTGAAGGATGAAGTGTCTTATTAAAATTCTTCTAAGTAAAATTCAGTGTGGGAGAAATCTTGTGAGTGTGAAAAGAATACATCTCTAAATCCTAACTTACAACTTAGTTGTTGTATAATTTTAGAGATGATGCATTCTAAGTACTAGGTAGTTCTTTGCTTAGTAGTGTTTGAAGGATATAAGCCCCTTTGTCAATCACTTTGTTGATTCAAAAAGATTCTTCCGGTTCTTATCTTTTGATTGAGTTGGTTTATTCGTCTGCCAAGTTTATTTGAGCTCTTCAATTTTCATTTGTCCCACTATTTTTTTCTTAGAATTCCACTAAAGTAATGTATTTTATTGAGTTACTCTTAATATAGAAGGTGCAGGATGAACTGCCTCATTAAAATTCCTCTAAGAAAAATCCAGTATGGGAGAAATCTTGTGAGTGTGAAAAAGAATATATCTTCAAGTCCTAGCTTACAAGTTAGTTGTGGTATAGTTTTAGAGATGATGCATTCTAAGTACCAGGTAGTTTTTCTGCCTAGTAGTGCTTGAAGGGTATAAGCCCCTTTGCTGATTACTTTGTTGATTCGAAAAGATCTTTCTAGACATTCTTGTTTGATTGAGTTGGTTTATTGGTCTGCTGAGCTTGTCGGAGCTCTTCAATTTTCATTTGTCCCGCTATTTTTTTTTTTCGAAATTTCACTAAAGTCTTGGGCTTGGCAACAATAATAGTTTCCTAGAACTTGTTAGAGTGAAGGTCACTCTTAAGGGAATGGATACGTGGACGTCGAGATTAAGGTTGGAGATATCTATTGTTTTCTTATTGAACCTCGTCATGTAGTCACAGAGACTTTAGGGTTGACCTTGTTTGATTGTGATGAGGTAGTCAAAATCATGAATCGGATGCTGCAAAATTATTGGTGAAGAGGTCGGCGAATTCCTAAAAAGTAGAGATAGAAAATATAAGTAAAGATGAAAACCATAAAAGAACCATCCAAAAATTCAGGAAAAGAACGACAAAGAATAAGGTAACAGGCATTGTTCCCTAGCATCATAGAATGGAATTTTATAACGTATAAGTTCAGATCACTAAGTCCCTTTATGACTTAAGGACTATTAGGAAAGTAAATTTGGCAAGCAGCTAAAAACTCATGATGTCTTTAGAAAAAGAGTTGGAAGCTAAGATCTCTTTGCTCCTATGGTTGGAGTGACCTCTACCAAAATGTTGGTTTCTAAGGTATGGTCCTCGTGCATTTTGCTATTGTTGATATTTTTGTAATCCTCATCATCTTGACAACCATTCTAGCATTGAGCTAATAGATCAACCATCCTCTAATTTTCAGCATGCAGCACAACATTCATGGCCAATAATTTAGCATGTGCTGGTGAAATAGGGGATTGCTCATCTGCCATGGTTGAGGTCCTACAAAAAAGAGGAATAACAAGTGAAAAAGAAAAATGTGGGATAACATTGAGGTATGCCCCACGGTGGGTGTTTAATGTTCTTACTGTTAAGGGGTTTCCAAGGTATAATTCAACGCAGAAGGGGAGACATCGTCCTTGATGGTTATCAGTGGCTAAGAGAAGGGGATTGACTCTTTGCCTCCTTTTTCTGCTGACTTTTAACTTAGTTTTACCAAGAGAACTTGAGGAGATATTTTTATTTTTGTCTCCTGTCATAATATGAGATACTTTCTTTTTATCTCCTAAAAGTACAAAAATAGAGATAGAGTAGAAAGAAGAGAATTACACACAGATATATTCTGGTTCAGCTATCCAGTGTAATGTAGCCTACATCCAGTCTCCATCTCACTGAGACGGAATTTTACTAACTTTCAATGGATTACAATCACCAAATCTCCCTAGGATCTACCCAATCCTATCTGGGACAAATCCAGATTCTAACCTAATATGAATTTGACTAGGACTTCAACCTAGCTTTCAACTGCCAAATGCTAACCCAACTTGCAAGGGAATCCCCACAAGATCATGACACAAAACAGAAAGACGTACAAAAAAAATCTGAGACATCTTATGACTTTTTCTCCCAGTTTAACTCACTGTCTTTTACCTCTCATTGGCTTTTTTTTACAAACCTACCATGTTTGCCTTTTTCAATGAGACTCAGACAGACTAAATTGAGAAAAATAAATACAACATGAAAACCATGAAGGAGAAGAATTTAGAACAGCTTAGGTAGCTATGAGAACTGAACTCATTGCTCTACTCTTTCTCTCTTGCTTCAACCCTTAGCCGTTCACCCTTATTATAGAAGAGTGAAGCTTCCAATGTTGAGAACAAGTTCAAAGCCATGGTTGTCTCCTTCTCCAACATCAAAGATCAGAATAGCGTGGTCAGAAGAGAGAGAGATAGAGAGTACTTCGATTCTGTTGCATGCAACTTACCCATTCTCTCATCTTTTTTCATCAAGCTCCTTCAATCTTGACCATTGAGCTTTGCTTTGGCCCCAAGTTTGGATTTGGACCGTGGATGAGCTTTTGACCATATTTAACTTTATTTTCTTCATGGTTGCTTGATTTGTGCTTGAGGCTTGGCAGATTTCTTCACAATTCCTAGGTATAGCACAAATGGAGAAAAAAACCTTTTTGATGTACTCTTGACCGAATGAGAATAGCTTCTTTGTTGTAACCCTTCTTCTTGCTTGGATTTGGAAACAAACTTTTTGTTCTTCACCACAACCTAGCTTCGGCTCTTTCTATTTTCTTCTTTCTTGGTTATGAGTTTTGACGTGAAAGGGAGAAAGAGAAGAGAGAGAAGAAAGAGAGTGTGTTCGATGGAAATGAAAAAAAAAAATCAAATGAATTTGAATATTGTTTGCTCTATTGGTGACCTAGTGATTTGTGAGGACTTGGCTTTGGGATCACCGAATGGGTTTAGAGTAGTTTGGGCCAAGTTTGATTTTCTACACATAACATGTGGCTTATTTTCTTTTTCTTGGTTCAGCCATTTCCCTTTTTGGATCAAGATTTGGAGTATTGGTGTGGGCTTGCTTAGTGGATGATCAATGAGTGAGTCATATTGTGTACATACATGGGCCAGACGTGGTTTGGGGCTGCATCTCAAGCTTCTTGGACCATTTTTGTTTAACTTATTTTCCTGCACACTAAGCCAAATAAATTACACAAACAATTTATAATCATTTAATACTGTTTATCACTTTGATCAAGGATTAGTTTTTCAAACTCAACAGTCTTGTCTTCTCCATAGATGAGGTATACGTTGAACTTCATAGAACACCAAACGAGATAGGTTCCTGTAAAAGGTACTCTGATACTTAAGTCAATAATCATTAAAAGAAAAGAGTGACATTAACTTAAGTGAGTATTAATTTTTCAGATATATTTTACCTTTTATCTTACTTTACCTTATATAGACTTATTTTTGGAGATTTGATCATTTTTAAATATCTTTGATTGTCGACATATTAGTGAGAACATATGTGGACTACAATGCCACTACAAGAAAATGGAACATTTGTAACAAAAACTTTGTAATAAATTTAAAATTATTACAAAAAAATTTTTTTTGTAACAAAAATTAGTAATTGTTACATAATAATAATGTTTTGTAACAACAATACAATTTGTTACAAAACGTTTTGATATTTTGTAACGACTTGATTTCTTTTGTGCTTTTGTAACGAACCAGTATTTTGTTGCAAAATTTTAAAATATTTTGTAACAAAAGATGAAGTTGTTGCAAAAATTTAAAATATTTTGTAATAAAATATTCATTTATTTCAAAAACTCCAATTATTTTGTAACAAAAAATTAATTTTATTTTATTTTAAAAATTTTATTTTTTAAAATATTATTTGTGTTAATTAATTTTATAATTTAAATTAAAAATAATTATTTGGGCTCATTGATATGTTGATAAATAAAATCTTATGCGTTTTGAAAGTAATCTTTATAGTATTATATTTGAATCTTAAATTGTTATTCTATCTTAAATATTTTATAAAAATTATTATATTACTCATATATATTTTACCTTAACCCTAAATTCCTAATTAAAGACGTAATTTTGCCCTAAATTAACAAAACATACGCACAAATAGAATGGGAAAGAATAGAAACAGGGGAAGCTCAAAGGGGAAAAGAGAAAGCTCGAGGAAGAAAAAGAAAGAAGAGGGAGAAGGGGGTCGTCGTCGGGGGAGGAGGAGACTGCCGCCGTCGTGAGCCATCACTGCGTGTTGCCGTCGAGTACACGGACCAGAGGGAGACACGAGCAATGACCGAGAGGAAGCTCTGTCCTCGTCGCCGTTCCATCGTCGCTATTTAGCTGAATCGTCGCAGCTGAATCGCTGCTGTGCCGCCATCAAGTCTGAGATGAAGAAAGGAGACGTGGAGTCGGCGTCGCACAGAGAAAAATGTGAATGGCGAGGAGAAGAAGAACACATGGTGGGGAGGTTTTTCTTGCCGCTGCCGCCGCCGAAATAATGAACCAAGGTGGAGGAGAAGGCCATCTTCCCCGTTGCTGCTATAACCGTCCGTGCTGCTGCTGCTGCTTCTTCGTTCTGTTATTCCTTTCTAATTCTTGTAAGACATTCTTGTTCTGAACCTCCACTTGACTTTTTTTTATTCCGCTGCCATTTTATTAGCCTTGGTCTTGTTCTAATTTAATTTAACCCCTGTTCCACCCTTGAATTTCCAGAATTATTATTCTATCGAATTTGACTTCATCGTTTTTGCTCGCTATCGTGGCCAACTTGCGTTGCTGTTGCTCTGTCAAAGCTGTTGCGAATGTTGCTAACATGGGTGGATAAGAGATGAAGGAGCTGCTGCATTTTGGGGGCAGCCCAACCAGTCATCACGCCACAATTCTGTCTTCGATTTCTGCAAAATTTGACATCGAGGTAGGGGGTTTAATTTAAACGGTTTTAATTTAGGAATGCCCATAAAGTTTATTGAATAAATGCAAATAGGTTTAATAGCTTTGAGCAATTGATTGATTATATGAATGTTGAGTTGTGGCTGAAATTATGATTGGAATGATTGAGATTTTGATTGGAACTTTGGTTGAATTCGTTGATTTTGTGAATTTGAATTATGAATTGTTTGATGAGAGATTATTGTGATTTTTGTATTTTGATGGATCAAATTGAAATTATTGTTGTTGAGATGGTCTACTGTAACGGACTTAGTTAGTGATTAATTGAAGTTGGGTTTAAGGAATGATTGGAAAACTGAATCTTGAAATGTTGAACCAATTGTTGAAAATCTGATTTTTGAAATTAAAAGACGACTTTGGAAGTGAATCAGTTATTCAACAATAATTGAAATGATATGAGAGTAAGGGCTGAGTAAACTATGATAAAAGTTATTGTTGGAGGGTGCTGTGAATGTGATTATGGGAAATGCTCTTGAAATTGGGGATGCTTTACTTACAAGTCCTCAGGTTCTGTCAGCATGAGATTTTAAAAACATTATGTTACAGGTATAATTGATCAGCTGAATGAACTTTTCAACCTTATTTAGGTATGCAAAATCACATTCACATGCTTAACAGCTGTTGGAAAGAAATTGATGGCAGGTTCTGTTGAGACAATAAAAAAAGTATGCTAAGATGTTCATATGATTTTTTTCATATAAAAGATCTAAAAAATTTTATTCAAATGGATTTCTACCCAAACTGATATAATATTTACTTTTTTTCTCTTAAACTTTTAGGTATCTCTGGAACTTGGTGACAATGCACCGTGCATAAATTTTGATGATGCTGACATTGATATTGCAGTTAAAGGAACTGTTAAGTTAAAAGATGAAATACATGTCGATTAAAATGATGATTTTGTTTAAGTTGTTATTTGTAAAGATATGATGTGTCTGATTATGTTAAACAGTGACAAGTGATTCTTGCAAAAATATTCTATCATAATCTGAAAACAGTTAGTATAAATGATCATAATTATTATGATTATTTAAGTTAATAGTGTGAGATTATGCAGATTTTTTTTAATAAATTGTTTTGTCAAGGTCTAAACTCTACTCTTCAATTATTACATCGATAGGTGGAAGCCATCAAAAGAATTGTTGAGTATATTGCTCAACCGAAAAAGAGTTGGAAAATGACATGGTAAGAATTTTAGAGTTCGTATTCATTGTTGAATAATGCGAGTATAATTTTTTGTTTTTCCTGTGCATTTTTAAAGGAAAAACAAATCTTGTTTCTTAAGCTAGTATTTTTTGGTTGGTGATCTTTTCAGGTGTGTGGCACTTGTGTGGTACTTATTAGAAGTTTCTCCATGAGAAAGGAACTGTATGAACATGATGGAGTTTGTAACTTGTTGTTTACATTTTGGAGATTTATAATTCCTTATTTTTCTTGTCCTATGTATCTATCTAGTTTATTAGGGTTCTTAATGTGTCTTGTTAGTTTATACTTTAAAGTTTATATGTTGAAGATTTATAAAACAATCTTAGTTAAATGAAAGATATTTGAACTATCTATGTTTGTAACTAAAAAAAAATGTTACAAAATTAAGTTATATTTTGTAACAAAATTTTATGATAGGAAAAAATATATTGTCACCAAAAATATGTTGAAGATCAAAATTTGTTATTATATTTGTAACGATTTTTGGTTTTTTCATCAGAAATATTTGTTACAAAATATTACTTTGAATTGTAACAGTTCAATTTTTTGTTACAAAAATTCTTTGTAATGGGACATACTGCAACGACCACTTTTTTTGTTACAAAATTCTTTTATTTTAAAATTTCGATTTATTGTAACAATTTTTTTTATTATAAATATTACTTTTTTGTGTTGTTATATTCGAAGTTTTAACATCTATTTTAACTATTTCTTCGAGTTATTAGGTACTAGGTAGGAGTGACGTGGGAGGACGCTATTTTTCTGTTTTACTTGAATAATTCTACTTTTTTATTTGATTATAATTAGTAGTTGCCGCATTATAAGTATGACAGTCGGATTATGCACAACAACATTATGAGTCATGAAAATCTTAATATTTTTTTGACCTAATATCTAAATTATAGATGGCAACTGTTGAATTATAGTGATTAGATGACAGAGTAATGCCATTTTTATACAATCTTTTAGATTTATAATATTGATAGATACCAGCATCTCTTTCTTCAATTTCAGTGTATAAACTAAAGTACATTTAATATATATTTATGCTTCATTTTCATGATGTATAAATAATATACTACATACATAAATATATATCTCTGGTGGCTGTTCAAAAAGTCAAGAAATTAATGGTAATACATGATGCACGATGATGAGTAGCTAGCTATAGGTTGTATATATTAATTTATGAGTAGGGGGTTATTAGGAGAAGTGTGAAGATAGAATTCTTCCTGTAATGGCGGTTGCAAGTGCGGCGGTGAAATTGGGATCCTTAGTCAAAGAAGTGGCCATTTGTTGAGCTAACAGCTGGGGCTGCAGCCGCACACAAGAAGACTTTCCTCCATCATTGTTATTGCCAACCGATTCTAATAATTCTGACTTATTGACCAAGTCAACTCTAGTAGGGCTTTGATAATGATCATCACTTTGTAGGCTTGATGAATAATAAGAATCTTGCGGTTGCACATGGTTGTGCTCTCCTTCGTATGTTGCCACCAACATTCTTCGATCTTCTGCACTCCTTTGCACCTATACAATAAAAATTTATACCATATAATTTTCATGAGAGACGAAAAATACAACATAATTAAACCAACTTGTGATGGCATAAAAAATGAGAGTTGGTTAGTATCAGTTTAAAATAAAGTTAGAAATAGTAGAGAACCAACATTTTTAGTGTAAAAAAAGAAAAAAAGAAAATTAGCTATTATTAGTTCAAAAGTAAGGTCAAAATAAGGGGAAAAAAAAGTGTTGGTTAACTGCAATTTTTCATAAGAAGAAAGTGTTAGTCTTCTGAAATTTTTCGTTTAAGAAAGTGTGTTAAAAATTAAAATCATGCCTTATATACTTATGTATATAGTAATCTATTAGTCATAACAAATTTTTAGATGAAATTTAGAATCATAGTGAATTATTCTTTGTCCTAGATATACCACAAAAAAAATATATATACACAACATATTATATTATTAATAACTACTACTACCTTCTTCTTGACGGGGCAGTTTGGGGCATTGGAGCACCTGAAGTAAGCCCTAGGAGAGGGGTTATCTCTGGTCACTTTCTGCCCATATTTTCTCCATTGATATCCATCCCTCACATACTACAACACAAACGTTATTAATCAATATTATTAATTAATTAAGGCTTGATTAATATTATTATTAGTTAATTAAAAAAAATCACTTACTAAGCTGGTAGTATCAGATGCTTCAGTTCGTACAACAATCTTGGAAACCTTTGGCGAACCTTCATGCTTAGCTCTTTTGAGTGTTTCTTCATCCGTACTAGTTGGGGTGTTGCACTTATCACTATAGGTACTCATGCAGCTCTCACTCTCCGCCTTTCTCTTCCGTGTTGGCGTCCTTGACACCGCGGCTTCTTTCTCGGAACTCACCATGTTATTGCTGCTCAGTTGGCTGAGCTTGGTTTTCAAGGCAATATAGTTCTCACATACTTGCTTCAATGTCTCCGTTAGCTTCTTGTTCTCACAGCTTAGCCGATGCAATTCTTCAACCAAAACCTCCGGCTGATACGATCCAACCCCAAACAGAAAGGAAAAAAAAAATGAATGTTATATACTCCACCAGGCAACTCAAGAACATGATAAGAAGATTTTATTTTTTAAAAAAAGGAGCTCAACACAAAGTGGAACATAATACTAGCTAAAAAGCAAAAGAAAAGGACTCAAACACATTATTACATGTATAAAGTATATTAAGTTATTGAAACCATTCAAAAGATCTTGTGTAACAGCTTAATTAAACTTCTCCAAGAGATGATTCAAGTATGTACCTATATTTAAGTACAATTGTTTTTTCTTAACCACAAATACTCGAAAGATGAAGATCTGTAAAAAGTATTACCCTCCCAACCAACATCTGAGGTTGAATATGAGATTATAGATTTTGATTTAAGAAATCAAAATGAGTACATATTGATTCTAGAAAGAAGCTTTTGCGTGAATCTACTAATAACTTAAAATTTCACGGAAATTGGTTTTACATATAGATACTAACCGCAACATCCGTTTTGTGAAGGGAAACAAGGTTGAGGGTGAGAGACGTATCCACGCATGTTGTTTCCATGACAGAAATAATGAATGTAGTTCTCACTTCTCAGTAGCTATATATAATTGAGTTGTGATGAGGAAGTTTAAGCGAAAGATGAAAGGTATGATGCAAGAAATGGAAAATATATATATATAGAGAGAGAGAGAGAGAGAGTAGAATTCTGGGGCTGTCTTCAAGACTTTTGATTGTCTTTTAGTTCTGAGAAGGAAATTAAAGGAAAGAAGCAGGAAAATGATGAGGGGATGAAAAAGCAGTATTCTTAGCTACAGTTTCGTACTTGTTAAGTTATTTTTTTTTAAGAGATTTTTTAATTCGATAGTTGAAAGATTAATTTGTCATTTAAAAATATGTTATTAATTAATTAATTGTTACGTATATAAAATAAAATTTAAATTTTCGACACTTAATAATTAAAGTAATATTTTAACAATATGGTAGATCACGGGAAAAAAAGGAGAAAGAGAAATCTATACTCGAAGGAGTGGATGCAGAAGAATTTTACCAAGTGGTCTATCTAGTCTATCGTTAATTCGTAATCTTAATAGATTAAAGGCAAGTAGACGATGTTTTGAGTTTTTGGATGTGTGCTCTTCTCATTGACCTTAATATTAACTCGTTGACTTCAAATTCGCTATGATTCCGTGTCCGATTTCTCTTTATCAGGACTATTATTATGTTTTTTGTAAGCTTAGTTATCTTAATTCCCTTGTGTTGGTATAATGGAGAGTGGGGACTATCTTCCTTGGTCGTCTTCGTCGTTGACCAATTCCTATAATTTGATATCTTTTTTGTTATTATCAACGTTATTTTTCTTCTATATATTCAGCACGTATTATTCTAGCATAAAAATAATCTATAAATAAAAAAATCAATTATAATATATTTATA
>NC_029794.2:110652040-110654811 GCF_000816755.2 Arachis ipaensis | reverse complement strand
TCTTTCTGTGTTTTTTTTAGTTTTGAATGAAATAAATAACTAACATTATCGAATATTAAATAAGACAAATTCTAATTGTTTCTGACTAATTTCTTTTGGTTATTAAATATTTTCGTTGTTAAATTATTGCTTCTCTAATTTGAAGCTTTTAATTCCGTAAATATTTATTTTTAATTGATTTTGTTATAATTTGATTTGGGATTCATTGTCTTATTAGTAACTAATATTTTTACCTGTAATAACATTACGAGAATATAAATCTTTTAAAATTATATCGATCCTAACATTATAGATTATGGCTCAGAAAATTTATAGCATTAAACTATTTTTACAAAAAGGTCATAAGGGACAAAAGTTTCCGTCGGCTAAAAAGATCAAAATTTTTGTAGATAAAAAAATTAAATAATAAGATTTTTAGTTATTATTTTCATATGAAAGAGTTTAATTTTTTACAAATTGTTCCGAAGGTTACCTGAAATTGGATCGTATATTGGGCCTAAACGTAAGGTCCAAGCTCTCAGTGGGATGGTTTCCGACTTAACCTGCGTCAAGCAACCGTCGTCCGAGTTGTTTGTGAGGAGATGGGGGTGGTACCTACAAAACACTCCGATGCCTAGATCAGCAAGGGTCTTAGCATGTTTTAAGTGTATTGGACTTAAGTATACCTGAGGGGTATCAGTGTATTTATAGGTGATGAGCCAATAACCACCATTGAAGTAGTTCCACTTCTGATGGTGGATAACCGTCCCTTTATCTAGGGGTTGTTGGGATCTCTCTTCTAGAAGTGGAGAGAGAGATATTAAGGGTTGGTTATAACTCCTTCAGGGATGAAGGGTGTTACTTTGAAGCACTTTGTCCGACCTGTGGAAAGGTCGGTTGTGGATGGTCGTAGTTTGGGCTTTCTCTGCTTTTGGGCCTGGCTTATGCTTTGGATAAGGTATGAACAGTGCCTCTACTTGAGTCCAATCTTTTGCTTTAAGTTGGATTCAAGTATGAATGAGGTCGGGTGAACGCCAAGGAGCATGATTATCACATCGGGTCTTCCAGGTCGGTTTCTATTTTTAAGCTGGAAAACCAACGTGATTTTGGAATGCCTATCGTTGCGTCTGTTGGTTTCCCTCTTTGACACGTGGGGAGCGGTTACATCCGTAACCGTGCACATTCTTTAATAAGGGGAGGGTTTTTAAAATTTTGCCCCTTGGGCCTTTTAAATACTCCTCCCCTTTCTCTTTCTTCCTTTTCGCTCTCCTCTCCCTCTGTGATATTCGCGCTTTTTCGTTTTTTTCTAGTCCTTTCTCCTTCTTGCTTTGGAGCTTCGTTTTTGAAGAATTTTGAAGAACGTGGGGCTTTTCTTCAAGGGGGAATCATTTGTTGTTCTATGGCGCCATTATCTTCCTCTGACTTCTTCGAGAAAAGAGGTTAGCTTTCTTTTCTGCTTATGTCGTGTTTTCACTATATTAGAATTCATTGTTTAAATGCGGAATATGTGCCAATGAACCTGTGCCTGTTGATAGTCTTATGAAGGTTAAGGTGTATTTTTGCTATCGTATTGTTGTCGTGATTCCCTGTGTGTGGTAGGATGCCCCAAGATTACTGTGTTTTTTTTCAAAGATTGCTTCTTTGTGGCTGTTAGTTGCACCTTTTTACAAAATAAAGTTTGCTTTGTTTCAGACTTGTTGTAATACTTTCTTTTGTGTAATGTAGGTATATTCTTCTATATATCTTGTCCAATCCCCTCAAAAATATCTTCCAAGGTTCCTGAGGATTTGTTGAAATGGGTAGACCTTTCGGTTCTGTGCTCGGTTCCTTTAGTTGATAAAGTTTTTGTAGAGGAATTCCGTAGGCATCATAGGATTTGTGGTTCTAGAGAGGACAAAGTAAAATATGAGATAGTAGCCTCTGACCCTGAAGACCGAGTTTGTTTTAGGCGTGTTGATGAATCAAAAACACATTTTTTCTTTATGTATGACTGTCTTTTCACCCGACTTGGGATAGTTTTCCCTTTTTCTGACTTTGAGATAGAAGTCTTGTCCTATTGCAAAGTGGCTCCTTCCCAACTCCATCCAAACTCCTGGGGATTTCTTAAAATTTATCAACTCGTTAGTCGTGAGCTCGGCTTTCCGATTTCTTTGAAGATCTTTTTCTTCCTTTTTCATTTTACTAAGCCCTTTAGTGCTTCAAATAAAAAACAATGGGTTTTCTTCCGAGTTATCCAAGGTCAGAAGGTATTCTCCATTTTTGATGAGTCGTTTCACGATATTAAGAACTTCTTTTTTAAAGTTCGTGCTGCTAAGGGTCACTATCCTTTCTTTTTGAATGAAAATAATGAACCCCGCCTCCAGTTATACTAGGTAGAGACAGCCACTGTTGAAAAATATAATTTGATAGACTTGGACGAAGTCGAGGAGGCTATAGTCGAGTTCTTTCGAGAGGCTTGGGGACGTTCTCCAAACCTTGACACCAAGAAGTTCTTTCGCAGAACACCAATTTATGTCCATACCGAGCTAGGTAGTTTTTACTACTATTTTATAGACAACTGCTCATTTTTCCGACTTGTTTGTTGATATCTCTTGTTCTTTTTGCAGAAAAAATGAAAAGCGGTTCTAAGGGCTATCAGAAAGTTCAGGAGGCCAAAAGGAACGCCTGAACTCGAGCTACTCAGCTACAAGAGAGTGGTAAGCCGGATACTCCTTCTCTGACCACATCTGATTCGGGTACCTCTTCTCAAAACACTCCTCCTCCTTCTTCTTCTTCTTCTTCCAAATGGTAGA
>NC_029794.2:110626198-110651896 GCF_000816755.2 Arachis ipaensis | reverse complement strand
CTCCTCCTCCTCCTCCTCCTCTGGTTTCTACACTTCCTATATTCCTCCCTTCTCGGAACCGAGTTCTAAGAACCGAGGTCTAAGAAAAGGAAGATCTCGGAATCCAGTGCCCTTAACATCTATGACGCTGGGTTTGATGGGGTGAGGTTTTGTGAGAAACACATCCTTCCCCATAGCTTCATTGCTATGGATGATGTTTCGATCAAAAACCACCTCCAGGTCTTAATCCGAGGAGGGATCCGAATTGTTGGGGTTTGCTCCACTTTGCTGAAAGAGTTGGAGAGGACTCCTCTGAATGCTACTCAGCATTCTTTGGAGGCCCTTCAGATCGAGGTGGCCTCTCTTCGGGAGGCAGAGAAGGGATTGGAGGAGGAGAAGATAAGGTTAGAAGCCGAGCTCCTTAAAGTTCGTGAAAAAAAAACTGAAAAACAATCCTCGGCTTCCTGTGCTCTGGCCAAAGGGTTACTGAAGAAGGCTGAGGAGAACTATGTCTGAATTTTTAGGGAGAACTTGGATTTAAAGGAGGAGGTGAAGCGACTTAGAGAGGATTATGTCGACTTAGAGGAGTTAGTTGCTGAGGGTACAGAGGAGGTGTTTGAGGTTTTGAAGAGACAAGTACGGGTTATTGCTCCCGACTTGGACTTGTCTCCTCTTAACCCCAACATGATAGTAGTTGATGGGAAGATCGTCGCTCCCCCTCGCCATCCCACTAACTCCAAGCTCAATATTGCTAGGCAACGTTTGGTTGAGTCTCCTCCTCCAGAAGCCGTTACTTCTGAGGAGGCAGTACCGAGTTCTTCTCAGCCAGAAGTTGTCCCAACCGAGGAGAACCTTCTGACTTCCTCTGCCGAACCCAATTTCTCAGCAGCTGAAGATCAAAATCCTCTTATTGGCCCTGTTTAGTACTTTGGTTAAGGCCCAGCTTATGGGTCCTTTGATGGATATTTCTATTATGTTTTGTGTATTTTTTTTACACAATTTTGTTGACTTTGATCCTTTGGATAGGTTTTAGCAACTTCTTTTGACCTTCTTTAAAAAAAGTTTTTGTGAATTTGAATTTCCTTTGCCTTATAATTTTAAGATGATTGCTTTTATTGTACATGTCGAACAATTCATCCATTGATGAGCTATTTTTCTGACTGTGTGTGAGGCCTTTGTGAAAGTCTTTTAACAAAATATCCTTTACCTTAGGATTTACAAAAAGGTTTTTCCATTACTTAGTGCGAATGACCAGCTTGTTTTGTTGCTGGGTCATTTTTGCAACTTAGGTTATTTTTGCGATGCACTCTATTTTGTTCGGATGCCTCCCGACTTATAAGTCGTGGACTAGCATATTGTATTTTCCGAACTCACATGATTATCATATATAGCCTCTTTACACCGACTTGTACCTCATCGCTTTATCTTGCCGATCATGTAGGTCGGGCAACAGATTTACGTGTTTTTCGAGCTTAAGTCAGTGCGTATCGTATGAAACAGTAATGGAATAAAAAGATATATTGTTATTGATGAAGTGTAATTTACAAAAAAAAAAAATCTTTGCTACTAAGGGGATAACTTTCTTGCCTGAGTCCCCGCTTTGATGCCTCGTTAAACCACAATCTAGAAAACTCTTCTCGGAAAAAAAAATCGTGAAGTCGGGAAAAAGAGTACATCAGGGAGCGAGGTGTTCTTCTAGCTATAATATCTCTTCAAATTGCATGCGTGCCACAACCTTTGAAGCTCGGCTCCATTCAAGTCGGACACTTTGTAATAACCTTTTCCCAAGACTTCGGTTACCCTGAAAGGTCCCTTCCAGTTAGTAGCAAGTTTTTCTTTGCCCAACTTGTTTACTCCGATGTCATTTCTTATCAGAACTAGGTCGTTTATAGAGAAATTTCTTCGTATGACCTTTTTATTGTATCTGGCCAATATCCTTTGCTTCTGTGGTGCTTCTCTTATCTAGGCTTGTTCTCAGACTTTTAGGAGGAGTTCGAGTTCTTCTTTTTAGGCTTGGACATTCTCGACCTCATCATAGAATCTTACCCTCAGACTTTGTTCATTGACCTCTACTGGGATCATAGCTTCTATTTCATATGTAAGTAAGGATGTTTCCCCAGTCGTGGAATGAGGTGTTGTTCGGTAGGCACACAGTACTTGCGAGAGCTCTTCTACCCAAGCTCCCTTTGCATCCTGTAGCCTCTTCTTTAACCCAGCTAATATAATTTTATTGGCTGCTTCAACTTATCCATTAGCTTGGAGATGTTCTACTGATGTGAACTGATGCTTCATCTTCATACTGGCTACTAAGTTTCCGAATGTAGAGTTGGTGAACTGTGTACCATTATCTGTGGTAATGGAGTAAGGAACTCTGAACCGAGTAATGATATTCTTGTATATGAATTTCCAACTTCTTTGAGTTGTGATAGTAGCTAGTAGTTCTGCTTTTATCCACTTGGTGAAGTAATCCACTCCAACAATGAGGTATTTAACCTGTCCAGGGGTTTGGGAAAAGGTCTAAGTAGGTCCAACATCCATTTCGCAAATGGCCATGGAGAGGTTATGCTAATGAGCTCTTTAGAGGGAAGGATGTGGAAGTTGGCATGCATCTGGCAAGGTTGACACCTTCTAACAAAGTCGATCGCGTCCTTTTGCAAGGTCGGCCAGAAGAATCCAGCTCGGACCACCTTCCTAGCTAGAGACCGTGCTCCGAGATGGTTTCACAGATACCATTATGTACTTCCTCGAAGACTTCTTCAGCTCTGCAAGTCAGAACACATTTCAACAAGGGTGTGGATACTCCTCTTCTGTAAAGGACATTTTGTACTAAGGTGTAGTTCTTTGCTTCCCTCCGAATTCTCTTTGCTTCCTTATGCTTCTTGGGAAGGATGTCAAATTATAGATATTCAATAAAGGGAGTCATCCATCCGAGGTTTAAGCAGGGACAGGTAGAATGTCTGACTTGTGTTCCGACTTGATGACTGAGGACTCCTTGAGAGTTTCTTGTATCAAACTTCTGTTATTTCCTCCTAGTTTGGTACTTGCCAACTTAGAAAGGGCATTTGCTTTGCTATTATGTTCCCGAGTTATATGTCAAACCTCGGTATCATGAAATTACTGAAGATGCTCAAGTGTTTTCTCCAAGTATCTTTTCATATAGGGATCTTTTGCCTGGTACTCTCTATTGATTTGAGAAGTTATTATCGGAGAATTATTGAAGACTACCATCTTGGTTGCTCTGACTTCTTTGGCGAGTTTCAGGCCTGCAATCAAGGCTTCGTACTCGGCTTGGTTGTTGGAAGCAGGAAATCCAAATTTCAAAGAAATCTCTATTTGAGTTCCTTTTTCATTGACCAGGATAATGCCTGCGCCACTTCCAATTTTGTTGGAAGATCCATCTACATAGAGGTTCCAGGTCGTAGAAGTTTCAATCTTGTCACCTGTATATTCTGCTACAAAGTCGGTGAGGCATTGAGCTTTGATGGCTATCTGAGTTTCATATGTTAAGTCAAACTCGGATAGTTCTATGGCCCACTGTACCATCTGACATGCTATGTTCGTTTTCTGAAAGATCTACTTCATTAGTTGGTTCGTCCGGACTCTTACGATGTGTGCCTGGAAGTAAGGTCGGCGTCTCCTAGATACCATAATTAAAGCGTATGCAAATTTCTCAATCTTTTGAAGCTACTGCCTTATTAGCGACAACTAAGTACAAGACGAGCCCTTCTCCCGTTTTTGGTCGGGTAAGGATGGGTGGTTGACTTAAGAATGTCTTGAATTCTTGAAAGGCTTCTTCACATTCAGAAGTCCACTCAAATTGGCATCCTTTTCTAAGTAGTGAGAAAAGTGACAAGGATCTTAAGGCTGATCCTGCTAAAAATCTGGACAAGGTTGCAAGTCGCCATTCAACTAAGTCGGGCTCCTCATCTCTAAAATTGCACTACACTTGTCAGGGTTAGCCTCAATTCCCCTCTGTATGAGCACAAATCCCAAAAATTTTTCCGCTTCTACCGTGAAGGTGCACTTGGTAGGATTTGACCTCATCCCATGCTTTCTTATGGTACTAAAGACTTGTGAGAGATCGGACAGAAAATTTGCCTCATCCTTGGTTTTTACTAACATGTCGTCCACATACACTTTCATTAAGTTTTCGAGGTGAGGTGCGAACATCTCATTCATGAACCTTTGATATGTGGCCCCTGCATTCTTTAATCCAAATGGCATGACCACGTAGCAGTAATTCGCTTTGGGTGTGATGAACGACGTCTTCTTCTAGTCCGACTTGTACATTGGGATTTGATTGTATTCCGAGTATGCGTCCATGAAAGACATGTATTGATATCCTGAAGAGGAATCTACCAACATCGATATTGGGAAGGGGATAAGGATCCTTTGGGTAGACTTTGTTGAGGTTGGTGTAATCGACACACATCCTCCATTTTCCATTTTGATTTTTTACAAGACCACATTTGCTAACCACGTTGGATACTTGACTTGCAAGGCTTGGACTTGTTCTACGACCACTTGAGCTTGCTCTAGTCCGAGCTTACGCCTTCTTTGTTGGACAGGTCAGGACTCGGGGTAGACCGCCAGCTTATGCGTCATGAGTCCGAGGTCTATGCCGGACATGTCGGCAGCCTTCTAGGCAAAAAGGTCAAAATTTTTCTATAGGAGTTTTACGAGCTCTTCCTTCAAATCTATTCTTATATTAACTCCTATGTTGGTATTTTTTCCGACTTCTTCTCCGATTTGGACTTCTTCCATTTTTTCTTCAGGCTGTGGTCATAGCTCATCTCTTTCTTGGACTCCTCCGAGCTCAATTGAATTGACCTATTTACCTTTATCTCGTAGATTCAATCTTTCATTGTAACATTTTTTTGCTAGCTTATGATCTCCCTTAATGGTAGCAATTCTGTCTTGTGTTGGAAATTTCATGCAGAGGTGGGGAGTGGAAACAACAGCTCCTAATCGGTTTAAAGTTTCCCTGCCAATTAGGACATTGTAGGCTGAAGATACGTCCACAACAATGTAATTAATGTTTAGGATCCCTTTTCAAAGGTAGTATATAAGGAGATGAACCCTAATGGTCTAATCGGCGTATCCCCTAGCCCGAAAGAGGTATCTGGGTAGGATTTCAATTCCTTTTCTTCCAATCCTAGCTTGTCGAATGCAGGCTTAAACAGTATGTCGGCTGAACTTCCTTGGTCTACCAAAGTCCTATGTAAGTTTGCATTGGAAAGTATCATAGTAATTACTACGGGATGATCATGCCCAGATGCAATTCCCTGCGCATCCTCTTTTGTGAAAGAGATGGTTGGGAGGTCGAGGGTCTCTTCTCCGACGTAATAGACCTTCTTCAAATATCTCTTTCAAACCGACTTTGTTACTCCTCCGCCGGCGAAGCCTCCTACTATCATGTGGACATGTCGCTCAGGAATTGGTGGGGGCTTCCCTCTTCGACCGACTTCTTCGTCATCTCTCTTCCTCTTTCCATGACAGTCCGACCTTTTCTTGAGATATTTATCTAACTGACCTTCTCTAGCCAGTTTTTCTATCACATTTTTAGGTCGTAACAGTCGTTTGTAGAATGTCCATATAACTTGTGGTACTCGCAATACTCATTGCGACTTTCTCGCTTTTTATTTTTGATCGGACGTGGGGGAGAGCTTCTCGGTATGACAAATTTATCTGTAGACATTCACTAGAGAAACTTGTATCGGGGTGTAGTTGTGATACCCCGTAGGTTTCTCCGAGTCATATTCTTCTTTCTTCTCGGGTCCCTTTTCCTTTTCTCGGGCTTGTTGCAGCTGTCCTAATTGCCAAGTTGATTCTCGTAGCCTGGCGTTTTCTTCTATATTGATGTACTTTTCATCTCGTTCTTGTACATCACTTAATGAGGTCGGGTGTCTTTTTTAGATAGACTGAAAAAAGGGACCTTTCGTGAGACCATTGACCAATCCCATTATTACTGCTTCAATGGGTAAGTCTTGGATTTCCAAACATGCCTTGTTGAATCTCTCCATGTAATCTCTAAGGGATTCGCTGACTTCCTATTTGACTCCAAGTAGACTGGGTGCGTGCTTGACCTTGTTCTTTTGAATTGAAAACCGTGTAAGAAATTTTCGCACAAGGTCATCAAAACTAGTAACCGACCTAAGTGGAAGACTGTCAAACTATTTTATGGCCGACTTTGTTAAGGTTGTCGGGAAGGCCTTGCAGCGAGTAGCGTCTGAGGCGTCAGTCAAGTACATCTGACTTTTGAAGTTACTTAGGTGGTGCCTCGGGTCAGTCGTCCCATCATACAGATTCATGTCTGGGCTTTTGAAGTTTATAGGAACTCTCGCCCGCATGATGTCTTCGGTGAAAGGATCTTCTCCTGCCAACGGGATGTCTTCCCGAGTTGTGCGTGAATTCCTGCCTCGGAGGTCAGATTCTAACTTTAAGAGCTTTTCTTCTAGCTCTCTTCGCCATTTAATTTCTCTTCTCAGGTTTCTCGCTGCCTCCCGCTGTCGCTCTAACTTTTGCTCTAGCTGTTCGAGTCGGCCATGATGTCTATGTAACAGCCCTATAAGGTCGGTGGAATGGGGTTTGTTTTCTCCTTCCGAGTGGTGGACCTCAGAAGGAATTCTTCTGTGGTGATGATCGCCCAACGTGCCTTCACCATGCGGTTCCTCCGTCCTTGGAGGAGGTACCACAAGGGCTTGGTCATTGTTGATCATGTCTTGGTATTCTGGATCCGATTCAGACGTTGTATGTCCGTCTTCTGGGTGATCGTCCGCCATAGAGTGCTGATTCCCAAGTTCCCGACAACGATGCCAATGTTCCAAGGATTACCTGAAACTGGATCATATGTTGGGCCTGAATATAAGGTCCAAGCTCTCAGTGGGATGGTTTTCGACTTAACATGCGTCAAGCAGCCATCGTCCGAGTTGTTTGTGAGGAGATGGGGGTGGTACCTGCAAAACACTCCGATGCCTAAATCAACAAGGGTCTTGGTAGGTTTTAAGTGTATTGGACTTAAGTATACCTGAGGGGTGTCAGTGTATTTATAGGTGATGAGCCAATAACTACTGTTGAAGTAGTTCCACTTCTAATGGTGGATAACTGTCCCTTTATCTAGGGGCTGTTGGGATCTCTCTTCTACAAGTGGAGAGAGAGATATTAGGGGTTGGTTATAACTTCTTCAGGGATGAAGGGTGTTACTTTGTAGGGATAGAGGTGGGGATTGAAATATCTATTCCACGGGGATTCGTGAAAACAAATTTACTTAAATGTTATATATATAAGTTATGTAAATAACTTTAATTTATTTTATTTAATTTACATGTTAAAAATTTTATGCGTATGTTATTACGTTAAATTTGTATTTAAATTATATTTGATTTGATATATTAGATTTTATTATGGTTGTGTTTATTTTTTTTAAAAAAAATAATAATATCCAATTATCTATGAATACGCGCGAAATACTTGTGCGTATCCGCTTCTCTCGCAAGGTGAAATAAACAGAGATCCATAATAAAGATGGAGGAGAAATAAGAGACATTTTATTAAACAAAAATCTGCCTCTACAGAAATCCATTACCATCTATATTTATAACTATTAAAGAATATTAGAAAGTACTCTTTTTTTTCGAACTTTAAGTATGTATTTGAATAAAAGGCACAATAATGTGCAATTGTTTAGCTTTAAATTTTTTCCAAGAGATAATAATTCAAAATTATTTTACTTAATTTAATATCTATAATTTTTCGACTCCGCTAGATAGATAACAAAAAATCTGAACAAACGTGAACAACAGCTGATTTTTTGGTCCATCGAAGATAAAAAAAATTTTACCCCAATCAAGTAACAAAAAACTCTTTTATATTACCTTTTCAAATTTTTAATCATCTGCTATTACTGTCTCTCCTGAAAACCCTATCAGCACCATTGTTGCCCAACCAATTCTCATTGGATTTGCAACAAGAACAATCATCCCTTTTGCATATAGAATGAACATCGGTTTTTTTTTTGTTTGTAAACTAAAATATAATAATGGATTTGCAACAAGAACAGCCATCCATTTTGTATATAAAATGAACATTCATTTTTTTTGTATGTAAAATAAAATATAATAATGGATTTGAAATAAGAACAATTATCTCTTTTGTATGTAAAATGAACATTGTATACAAATAAAATCTCCAATAAATACCTTGTAAAAAATTTGCACCTCTAAAATAGTATCATCTGAGTGAGTATAATGATCACTGATCACAAAATACAAGAACACCAAATTCTTTGACTCTTTCTTTTATGTCTTGTTTTCGATTTCTTATCTTATCCTGTTCTTATAAACAAACGCAGGTTAAAATTTAGTAAACAAAATTAAAATTTAAAATTTATATAACCATGATACATACATAAAATAAATTAAACTAAAAATATAAAAATAATACAACAACAATAACAACAACAACAACAACATAATAATTGTTAGCCTCTCTTATCTCGTTTACAATCTCGTTTACACTGTAAATGAGATAATTTTACACGTATCTCGTTTACAGTGTAAACGAGATAGGGCTGGGTGACGGCTATAAATATAACTCGTTAACAGCATTTGACTGGGCCTCAATTTGAACTTTTCAACCACTTTCTCCTCTCTTTTACCCCTTTCTGACCATATTACCGATAAATACGACGATGGCGCGCGCAGCTGGTAACGATAGAGACATCAACATGATGAACGAGACTCGCATTACACCGGGGCAGCTGACTTTGCAGTTAGTTCTGTTGTGTTGAATTTTATGCAATCCCATATAGATATATATGTGTATGTGGCCATGGTTAGGGTAGTCGCCAAGAACTAAAATATAGCTTGTATCCTTAGGAATAGGTCACTGGTAAAAATTTGGAACTCTATTTTATTTCACTTGTGTTAGGTTGTTACTACATAATTATTAGTTTGGAACTCTATTCTTTTTATAATTAATTATAAGGACCCTTAAACTTCAAAGAACCAATAAAAGTTTTAAAATTATTTATTGATAATTGTGAATATATATTTTTTCTTCAGAGGCATCGCCTTCTACTGCCCCAACAAGTGAGTCATACCCTTTCTCCACCCGACGCTATTGTCCTGTATTTGAGGGAGGCTGGATTCGGCAACACGGTGCCTCTCAGGGATTTCACATTCGACAATTCCCTGATTACGGCATTCGTGGAGCGATGGCGTCTGGAGACCTACACGTTTCATCTCTCGTGGAGTGAGGTCACTATCACCCTTCAGAACAATGCGTACCACCTAGGACTACGCGTACACGGAAACCCTGTTGGGGGTGCTTCTGTGACTTCGGTAGGTGGTACCAGATGGAGATGTGGTAGTTGGTAGAGCAGCTATTGGGTGCCAGACCTCCGGTGGCTCCACAGCAGGTGGCGCAGAGGAAGGAGTCATTCACACTGAAGTTTGTATGGCTACGGGACTGTGTTTGCCAGATGCCCCTAATGGACGACCCAAAGACCCTCCGACAGTACGCTAGATGCTACATCATGTTACTGATTAGAGGCTATCACAATGAGTAACACGCATCTTCGGGATGCCTTCTCTGTTCTTTTCAATGGCTGCCATCAGCCTCTAGGAGAAGCGGTTTCCAGCAGCTAGCTGTGATTGCACCTCCTTGCACTTTGTGATGAACAACTTCTGCAAACGTTCGTACGTGATACGCACGAAGGCAGAAATTGGCAAGTATCGTGTACCCTTGAGAACTGTATTGATGTACTCCGACAGATTTGTTCTCATGTGACCAAACCACCGACCATTGTCACAGTGTTGCAGCCATATCTCTTTGTTGAAATGATCAGGCCAATTCGCCATCCCCAGGGACACTCCTCTTAACGCATCCATGTACCACTCATACCCAGCCTTGCTTGGATTGTAAGCGGTATTTATAAGGTATCTCTTGCCTTCGGCTGACTTAAAACGAGTCATGAAGTTCGTGGCCATGTGTCTAATACAGTAAGCGTTGAACGCCCGAGGAAGATGTGCCAACTACTATCATCGGCACTGAGTGCACCCTTGATGGCCTACGATCTATCAGAGATAACCAGTAGACCTTCTTGTGGGGTGACATAGTGTCTTAGATTAGTAAGGAAGAACGACCATGACTCGGTACTCTCGGACTCCACAATGACAAAAGCAATAGGCAGGATATTGTTGTTGCTGTCTTGTGCCACCGCAATAAGCAACACCCCACCATATCTACCATACAGATGCGTGCCATTGACGGAAACAAATGGCTTGCAATGCTTGAAAGCCTCAATACAAGATGGAAAAGCCCAAAATACTTTATCAAACATGCTACAGTCGTGGACCAGAAGGTGAACATCATAGTACGGTACGGCCCATAGCTCATAAATAGTTCCCGGGAAACAACTCTGCAACGCTTGAAGTAGTTTCGATGCCTTGTTGTATGACTCCTCCCAATCTCCGTAGATCTAAGCAATTGTCTTCTGCTTCACCATCCACACCTTTCTGTAGGAGAGTTTGAAGTGATAGCTCTATCGGACCGCACCTTGCAGGACAAGGATGCTGACAGAGGAGTTGGACTGTATCAACGGCAAGATGACCTTGCAGATGAGACTGCTATCCAACTGTAGATGGTCCTGAGACATGGTGGGTGTTAAACAAGTGTGCACTCCACCAACCCTTCGGACCTCCTTGACGAAATAAAATAGCCATGTTTCATCCATGGTTCAAAACTACTTAATATATGGCAACCATAAATGAGTAAGTACACCTCAATTAAACTTGAACTCACCAGTATCTGAGATTCTATCGAAGGGCAACACGAAGACTCCATGGACAGCCATTTTCAACTTGACGGCATTGCACATGATACTTTAATCGGTCCGATTCGACCACCCGATACTCAGCACTCCTGCGAATACTGTAGTTCTTCACACCCTGCATCACTGCATCTCAGCATTTGAATCTGTGGCCGACTCGAAACTCTATCCCACCGTCTAGGTTGTAATCCTCTTCTCCCGTGTTGGAAAATGGAGTTCTCTCATGCATGGCGTCAAGATCCATTGTATGATAGTGACTTGGTACATCTGATAGCGCCGAAACTAAGTTAGGGGGGAGGAGACAAAACATAGCGCACCGCTATCTCGGCGGGAGTCTTCGGTACAAACTCCTCCTCATCACCCCTTTCAGAAGAATCACTATCGGCAACGTACTCTTCGTCGAAGTCTTCCTCACCCACCTCCATGTCCTCCATTGGAATGACGACATGAATAGGTGGTGGTGCGAGAGGTCGGTCGTCTGTACCTAGGTCGAGTGTACAGAACCACCACCACCAACATCTCCAACCTCGGCGGAAAGCTCCATCACTTGTTTTACCATGATTCTCCCATGGATGTCGAACATGAGTCGCACATGCTCGTCCCCTACAAGCCAAAATAGTCGAAACCGAAAAACTTCATTACCCGGCAGCGCCAACAACCTATACCCCAGCCTTCTAATCTCCCTCGTTTCTGTGCCACCAAAGTCGCTCAATATCAAACTCTTCAACTCGGACAACGAACTCACACGCTGAGTGCGCAACAGTATCGGATTTTCACACTCAAATATTACTCCATTGTCTCCATTTCTCATACGACAATTGGGTAAACACACACAACTATGTATACACTATTACTGGTCATTGCTGCCTTCTTTATGTGAGAAAAACGAGACAAAAGAAGATATGAAATATATGTGAAGAATGACAAGGGTTACACATCCTTTTATAGCTGTTAAAAAAATTGTCTCACTGTATCTCGTTTATACTGTAAACGAGATATACATGTATCACATCCCCGTGTCTTATCTCGTTTACACTGTAAAGAAATACATGTAAAATTATCTCATTTATAATATAAACGAGATAAGAGAGACTGACAGATTTTGATAATAACTTTTAAAAATATTTAATTCAGTAATTATTACATTTATTTAATTTATTAAAATAAAAAATGCTATTATCATCCCTGGACATGATGTAACTTAGTTTTGAGTCCGTTAAAAATGGATTCAATGAGTATAAATTGTTCCCTAAGTATTCAATGTATAACATTATTATTTTTATTTGACTGGAATAGTCTCTTATTTTCCCAACTTATTTTTCTTTTTTATATTTTTTCTATACTTTAATCCTTATTTCCAAAACAGTGTATCAACACTCAAATCGCTCTCTTGTCTAATTCAGCATCTTATTTCCTCTAATTCTATGTGTACTTGGTAATATTCTGTCATCCATCTTTGTGTGGCTTACCTACAAGAAAAAAAAACAAGATTGAAGTATGAAGATAATTCTATTTGCATATAAACCATTCCACGAATCAATGACACATTAAGTCTTATTCACTAAGACATTAAAATTTAGTACACAAGATTGAAATGTTTCGACTTAAAAATATTAAATGATGTAATTATCAGGAAAAAAAAAAGTAATAATCATGATTTTTGTTTCAAATTTAAAATTTCTTAGTATGGTTTTAAATGAGATGCTATGCAATTTATTATCCAACATATTATGAGATAATATACTTTTTTTATTAATATTTTTATTTTTCTTAATATTTTTTGTTAATAATATTTTAATAATGTTAGGATTTGGTTGAATTAGTCCCACATTGCTTAGGATAGCAAATGGAGTGGGTGGCTTAGACTATTAATATGAGGCTAAGTTCTCCATATTTTTTGCACCAGTCGGAAATACTTAAAGCTTGTATCTGACTTTTCTTTTCCTCTATACTCTTTGATTAGAGAGTGTTGTGAGGTGTAGTTAAATATTTGCTTTGAGAGTGTGGGTGTACTGGGGTGCCGGTGTTAGAGAGAAAGAAGTCTATGTGTTGTAACAATTTTCACATAGTGATATTCTTTGGTTGTCATTTGACAACGGCCGTGGTTTTTTTCTCCAGTAATTGGAGTTTTCACGTTAAATTCTTGTGTTGTGATTGTGTCTATTTTATTTCTCTGTGAAAGGTATTTTTTCAAGGGAGAATGGTGTATTATTCCCAACATGTGGTATCAGAGCTTCGGTTCGGTGGGATTTATTCTTAGTATGCTCTGTGGTTGCAGCCTAGTCTGACCTTCCACATCAGAAAAGAATTTTGTCATGTGGCTTGAGGTTGATCTTTGGTTGCTGTTGTTGTTGCTGGAAGGCAGTGTGACACTGTGAGAGTGCAGTTTGGAAAGGTTCTGGCTAAGGAAAGACTTGGTATTTAAGTGTGTCCATTGTGACTCACCTCTCTTTTCTGGGACCATTCCTAGTGCACGGTCTACAGTTGAGTTATACTATTCCAGTATACGGTTGCAACAATGTCAAGATATTCAAATGCTGTGAAGCTTGAAATAGAAAAATTTGATGGAAGAATCAATTTTGGCTTGTGGCAAATACAAGTCAAGGATGTGTTGATACAATCAGGTTTGCACAAGGCATTGAAGGAGAAGATCTTTGGTATGAAGGATGAAGAATGGGAGGAACTAGATTTGAGAGCTACAAGTGCTATTCGCCTGTGTTTAGCTAAGAATGTTCTTGCAAATGTGTAAGGAATGAAAACAGCCAAGGAACTTTGGGATAAACTCGAAGGGTTGTATCAGGCAAAGGGCATCTCAAATCAGTTGTTATTGAAGGAGCAGTTCCATAATCTACGCATGGATCACAATGTGAAAATCTCCGACCATCTTAGTGCTATCAATGGTATTGTCTCTGAATTAGAGGCAATTGGAGTGAAAATTGATGATGAAGATAAGGCACTGAGGCTCATATTGTCTCTTCCTTCTTCCTATGAGTATATCAAACCTGTTTTAATATATGGGAAGGAAACTCTGGATTTTGAAGAAGTTGCCAGTAAAATCATTGCTGAAGAAAGAAGAATGAAAAATGAGGGTAGCACTTCATCAGATTTGGCGCTTGTAGCTAGAAGAGACAATTATGGAAAAGGAAATCGTAGAAGGAGTGTAACATGTTGGAAATGTGGAAAGCCTGGGCATATAAAGAGAAATTGTCCAGGTAATGCGGTTTCAGAAAAAGACTCTCAATCTGATACTTGCAATATTACTCTCTCTATGAGAGAAGATGATGTTCTCTAGAAGATAAGAAGTATCCTCATGGTATTTCCGCACTGCCATGAATAAGGATAAGTTGTGACAATCGGGTCTACAATTGCACACGGGCATTGGTTGGCGTTGAGATGCAAGGTGTGTGGCGGAGTTATGTCAATGGCTGAAGAACTTCCAGGAAAAGCCAATTTGGAAGTTGCACCATGAATTTTCAGCAGGTTTCGATCTGTACCAAGGAAAATATGCTACGTATCATTAACGATGCCCTTAGACATATATATATTTGATTAAATCATAGTATTACTAGTACATTGGTTTTACATCAGGATCAAATTATACTCACATTATAATTAATAGAAAAATTATTAGGGGAAAAATAGTCAAATGAGTCATCGAGAACTCAAAGTTCATGCATCCAACAAGGAAAGCGAATAGATTCCAACGGTAACTGCAGTGAAAATGAGATATCACACGCTGTATGCACTCAATTATTGAAAAAAGAAATCGATTGAATCTGAATAAACACGTAGTCATCATGAAAAAACAGAAAGTTAGTTGAGACTCGAGACGCAATGTGAAATGTCAACTCAAATGTGTGAATACAAATGATTCCTAATACTGCACATACTCAGTGTGCGTTTGTTTTCTTTGTTTCACTCCTATATGAGTTAATTTTAAAGTGGTTCTTGATATTAGCTATTTGTATCGGGAAAAAAAAAAATTAAGTTTTGTTTCACCACAAATATTTTTAAAATTAAAAAAATTGCATCACGAGTCTTTTTTTTTTTTTTCTATTGAGTTACTTTTCATGTTATAAATAACGTGACATATTATTTCCATACTATGATACTAGATTAGACGATGCGATGCGATGTCGCTTTTAGTTTTGATGCTAAATGTTTAATGACATGATGTTATTTAAATTTAATGAATCGCAAAATGTCTTATTCTAAAAAAAAAAAATTTATGACCATTAAAATTAAATGACACGGTTTTATCAAGTATTTAATAGAAAAATTAAAACAACATTTTATCTAGTCTTACGTAAAAAAAAATGTACCATATCATTCACTACCGATAAATAACTCGATTGAAAGGGAATGGAATTAATGTAGTACCATTTTTTCAATCTTGTTCAAAAATTTTTGTGGTGCAATTGAAATTTCGAAAATCTTTTTAATACAAACAGCTAATCTCAAATATCATTTTACAGCTTCACTTTAATTGCAGATAGAAATTTGATTTTGTTGATAAATGTTTTAAGAGTCTTAGTATCATATCATACTCTGAATTAAACTAAATCCATTATTTAAAGATATATATTTATTTTTCAATAAATGTAAAAAAGTGAATGAGATAATTAATTTGACAAGGACTTTGTATATTCTTATTATCTTTTAAGGGAGCGGTGACACTTAAAACATGCATAAAAGTTTTTTAAAACATTTTTTATTTTTAAATCTTTAAACTATGTCTTTCATTAAGACATCTGCCAACAAAAGACACACAAAAAAAACACAAAAATGGAGAAATATATAATAAATATTAAAGTAAAATAAAAAACTTCCATTATTTTCTATACAGATGTGGTTTTCTAAACTAATAGAAAAATTAATTAAAGGGAGATAAATTAAAACTTGAAGTCGGCAAAATGATATGAAGTAGTAATTTCAACTTCCAGAAACATTATATCATGCGGCTGCCAGTGGACCGGAAAATGAAAGAACGAATACGATACGCGCAAATGGAAGGAAAAATGGGTTTCATTTTTAAAGGCAAATTTGACTGAAAATGGACCTTCACTACTTGAATGAATGAACATAAGAACTTAGATGGAAATTGCTTCTTCCTAATTGGCCTATTATTATTATTATTATGAAAAAATTTTTATCACACTACTATGAAAAAGTTGTGTTATTCAACTACGATATATATTTGATTATTTTAGTTAATTCAAAAAAAAATATAAAACAATGAGTTTAAATATACACATTCTAAATTTTAATATTGATGGATTATTTTTAATTTTTAAAGTTTATGACACATACAACTCTTGAAAAAGATATCTCTCCATCAAAAAATCATATAGGTAGTTGTTCCGAGAGTTACCTAAAATGCTGATTTGGGGCTGAACGTGAGATCCAGACTTCTTTAATGGTAGCAACCGACTTGTTGGTACTGAAGTGCTGCCTGTCCGAGTTTCTCGTGAGGAGGTGGGGGTGGTACCTGCAAGAGACTCCAATGCTTAAATTAGTAAGGGATTTAAGCAGGTTTTTAGTGGAATAGAACGTGAGTTATACCTGAGGGTGCCAGTATATTTATAGTAGAATTGTTAACCACCTTTGTTGGGGTAATCTTATCTTTTCTGGTAGATAAGCATTTCCTTATCTTGGGAGTTTGTTGAGATTCACCTTCTAAACGATTTAGGGATCAGCCCTTCTGCTTTGGGCGAGTAGCGCTTTCGCCCTAGAGAGTCATTGTCCGACCTCCTGGAAGAGGTCGGGCTTCTCCTGAGGTCCACCTTTAATGGTGGGCCTTTTAGTGTTTTGGTTATGGCTTTCATTTGTTAAGCCAGGGTATGAACAGTGCCCCTGTTTAAGTTCGTTCCTTTTATAGATCGGGCTCAAGTATTCCGTGGCTTCTATTAAGGAGGTCGGGTCTCGATCTTGTCGGCGTGAAGAAGATTGTTCACGTTTTGTTGTTCTTTAGACGCGCTCTTCCTTTCTTCCTGACGGTCTTCTTCAAGGTTTGTTCCTTTTCTTTTTCCTCAGGCTTCTCCTTTCTGATTGCACGCAACTTGCTTTGTTGTTCGCTTTGCTTTGGCTGTTTTTACATTTTTGTTGTTTTCAGAGGAGACTTTACGAGCCGTATTTGAAAGAAAGTGTTTTGCTACTTAAAAGATTTGAAAATGGCTTCTTCTTTTCTTGAAAGGGTCGTTGTGTGTGCTATTATAACTGTTGTTTTTTATGTGTTGTATTGCCCCTAATGGTGCCGCTTTTGACATAGTGTCGTGTCGAGAGGGCGCCATTTGGTTGTTGTGTAGAAAAGATTTTCTCAATAGTAGCTTTTCCTTGATTTAGTTGTTTTGCTCGACTTGCATTGGCCGAGCTCCGACTTCTGCTAGTAACTGCCTGCTTTATTTTGCACTGTGTAGTTGTAGCATTTATGTCTCGCAAGGTCATTTTGAACATGTTATGTACTGTATTGCCCCTAATGGTGCCGCTTTTGACATAGTGTCGTGTCGAGAGGGCGCCATTTGGTTGTTGTGTAGAAAAGATTTTTCAATAGTAGCTTTTCCTTGATTTAGTTGTTTTGCTCGACTTGCATTGGCCGAGCTCCGACTTCTGCTAGTAACTGCCTACTTTATTTTGCACTGTGTAGTTTTAGCGTTTATGTCTCGCAAGGTCATTTTGAACATGTCAACTAAGGTTCCTCCTTCTCTTCGGGACTGGGTAGATAGCGTTGTTCTTAGCTGTGTCCCTGTGACCGAAAAAAAGTATTATGACACGTTCCGTAGGTACCATATCATTTGTGAGAATATGGAGGATGAGAGAAATTATGCTTTAGAATCACCCGACCCTGAGGACAGAGTTTGCTTTCCCCCTATTATAGAGTCCGAGCAGCCCTTCTTTTATGCCTATGACTATTTCTTTACTAGGCTAGGTGTCCGACTTCCTTTTACCGACTTCGAGATGGAGGTCTTGCGATCTTCCAATCTTGCTCCTTCTCAGCTGCACCCAAATTCTTTGGCCTTATGAAAATGTTTTAGCTCTTTGTCAAGGATTGGACGTTCAGCCTTCTTTGAATATTTTCTTCTACCTTTTTGTAGCCACCAAACCGTATAGTTCAACCAAGAAATTGGGGTGGATATCTTTCCAAGCTGTACAAGGTCAGAAGGCGTTTTCCATCTTTGATGACTCCTTTCCCGACTTTAAAAACTACTTCTTTAAAGTCAAGGGTGTGGTGGGTGTCCGACCTTTCTTCTTGTCCGAGAACCAGGAAAGCTTGTTCCCTTTGTATTGGCAGGACACCCTTGAGATTGTTAAGCATGATCTTTCTTATTTAGATGATTTAGGAAGGGGGGTAGTAGAATTCATTCTGGGTACCTGGGGTCAAGATCCTCATTTGGACACAAAGAGGTATTTGGGAGATCCTAGCCTTCTGAAGTCGGACGATGGTAGTGCCTTTTCCCTTGCTTTTTAGTTTATTCTCGTTTATTAGATGCTGATTCGAATCGTATCATGTTTTGTTATTGTAGAGGTTATGGCTCCTAAATCTGCTATGAAGTTTCTTCAGAACACCAAAAAGATGATGGTGGCTCGGAACCTCCAGCTGCAAAAGGAGGTCGGGGAGGGTCCTTCACAGCAGGAGATCGGTAAGTCTACCCAATCTTCACCACGGAAGAGGTCAGGATCGGGTCCTTCTGATCCGAAAATTATTATCCTGACCCCCCTTTCCCGGATTATCTCTTTAGACTCCACTCCTTCGTCTCCTTCGTCCACAAAGCCGCCTCCCAAAAAATAGAAACTTGATGAAGAAGAGAGCATCTATACCAAGAATTTTAATGCTCTGGCCTGGGGAGAGGAGTACCTTGTCGCTCATCATCACATGAGTATGGATGATGTAGCGATCCAAAATCATCTCCAGACCCTGGCTAGTGGGGGGTCTTCGTCTCTTGGGAGTGTGCTCTCAACTTTCTAGGGAGCTGAAGAGTTCTCCTATTCAAGCTACTGCTGGGGCTCTGGTAGCTTCCCGAGCCGATGTGGAGAGGCTAAGTGAAATCAAGGTGGAATTGGAGAAAGAGAGGGACACCTTGAAGGCCGACTTGGAAAGAGCTCGGAAGAGGGAGAATAAGTCGGAAGCAGTTGCTGCATTGGCCGAGGAGAAAGCCAAAAAATACCAGGAAAGCTATACTAGGGACTTTGGGGAGAGGCTGGCTCGGGAGGAGGAACTTGAGAAATTGAAGGAGGATTTGGCTGGGTTCCAGGAGATGGTTGCCTTGGGTATGGATGAAATGTTTGAGAACCTTGAAGTCCAGGTTAAGGTTTTGGCTCCCGACCTCGATCTATCCCTTTTTAGTACGGAAATATAGTGGTGGACAGGAAGATCATTCATACAGTCGATTTAAAGGATGAGGAGGTGCCTATCTAAGATCCAAAGTCTTCCTGAGCTCGGGCCAGTCCGTCTTTCACCTCGGGACCTCCGATAGTTTCGACTTCCTCCTTGGGAGCCTCACCTGAAGATATTGCTGTTGAGGCCTCCTCGGTTGCTGTATCGGCCATTCCTGTTTCCGTGCTACCTCCTTCTCCTAAAAGGGATGAAGCTACTGGTGAGAAACTTGACCCCCTTTTTGGGAAGGAGCCTTGAGTTCTCTTCAAATCTCTTTTGTTATTTTGTAGTAGCCCGGCCTGTGGGCTTTCAAAACAATCTGGTTTGTAGTAGTTGGTAGTTTCATGAGCACTTTGCTTCTATTGTTTAGTTGTTTGTTTCACAACTTTTATTAAGAAATGTTCATAACTCTTTTATGTAGTACCTTTTTTCCGTAGTAATGCATATTGTGTTTTAATTCTTGAGTTTTTGTTTGTTAATTTCTTTAATAGGCCCAACTTCAAGTAGTTGGTCTTTGCTAAGTTACTTTTGCAACTCTGTTTTTGTTTCGACCTGTTTTGAGGTCGCTTCGTATGAGTTGCTTGTATAACTCGTGGCTTTATCTTGTCGACCATGTTAAGTCGGACATGATTTTTGCTGTTTGTCGAGCTTAAGTTTAATGCGTTTGAGATAGGAAACGTAAAAAAATAAACCAGGAATCCTTTATTAGAATCTAAGAAATTCCTTTACAGAGCTATTTACTAAAGGCTTGAGTGCCCCTAGTCCTTGTACTGGTTTCTCATTAAAAAACCCTTTTTATTGGGAAAAAGAGTGCACCTAGGTATAAAGCTTTTAGTTGTAGTATCTTTTTAGGTTGCAAGCGTGCCAAGACCTCGGGAGCTCATGCCCTTGGAGGTCGAACACCTTATAGGAACCTTTACCTAGGACCTCTATTATCTTATAGGGTCCTTTCCATTTTGCACCTAGTTTTTCTTCACCCACCTTCTGTGTTCCGATGTCATTCCTAATCAAGACAAGGTCGTTGGTGGTGAAGTTTCTCTTTATCACCTTTTTGTTGTATCTTAGAGCCATCATTTGCTTCAGAGCTTCTTCCCTAATTCGAGCTCTTTGTCGGACTTCATTTAGGAGGTCGAGCTCTTCTCGTTGAGCCTGGATGTTAGCTCTTTTATTGTAAAATAGAACTCTAGGTGATTCTTCAATTACTTCAATGGGATTACTGCTTCCATTTCATATCTGTGTCGGAAAGGTGTTTCTCCCTTTGTGGAATTTGGAGTGGTCCGATAAGCCCACAAGACTTGAGGAAGCTCGTCAGCCCGAGCTCCTTTCGCGTCTTGTAATTGGCGCTTTAACCTGGCCAATATGACTTTGTTAGTAGCCTCAGCTTGTTCATTGGCCTAGGGGTGCTCTACGGACGTGAACTGGCGTTTAATTTTCAAGTCGGACACCATATTTTTGAAGGTTGAGTCGGTAAATTGAGTTCCATTGTCCGTGGTGATGGAGTGGGGAACCCCAAACCTTGTGACTATGTTCTTATATAGGAATTTCCAACTTCTTTGAGCAGTGATGGTTGCCAAAGGTTCTGCCTCAATCCACTTAGTAAAATAGTCAACCCCTACTATGAGGTACTTGACTTGGCTTGGGGCTTGGGGGAATGGTCCAAGTAGATCCAGCCCCCATTTAGCAAATGGCCATGGTGAGGTGACGCTGATGAGCTCCTCAGGAGGTGCTACATGGAAATTGGCATTTTTTAAGGTAGGCATGTTTTGGCGAACTCGGCAGCTTCTTTTTGTAAGGTCGGCCAAAAAAAGCCAGCTCGGATTACTTTTTTAGCTAGTGATTGACCTCCTAGGTAATTCCACATATACCACTAGTACGTCCTCCAAGACTTCCTTCATGCTGGAGGTCGGGATGCATTTTAAGAGGGGTGTTGAAATCCCTCTTTTGTATAGGATATTGTGGACTAAGGTATAGTTTTGTGCCTCCTTTATGAGCCTTTTAGCCTCTTTTTCATCGTTGGAGAGCAAGTCGAATTTGAGGTAGCTGACTATGGGAGCCATCCATCCTAGATGTTGATTGTGTATGGTCAATGATGAGCGGATAATTTATACGCTTTTTGGCATTGTTTTCAGTATGTCTTTAGTAGGATCTAGTTACTTTTAGGGATGTTTTCATTAGTTTTTATGCTAAATTCACATTTCTGGACTTCACTATGAGTTTGTATGTTTTTCTGTAATTTCAGGTATTTTCTAGCTGAAATTGAGGGACTTGAGCAAAAATCAGATTCAGAGGTAGAAGAAGGACTGCTGATACTGTTGGATTCTGACCTCCCTGCACTCAAAGTGGATTTTCTGGAGCTACAGAACTCAAAATGGCATGCTTCCAATTGCGTTGAAAAGTAGACATCCAGGGCTTTCGAGCAATATATAATAGTTCATACTTTGGCCGAGTTTAGATGATGCAAAAGGGCGTTGAACGCCAGTTCTACGCTGCTGTCTGGAGTTAAACGCCAGAAACACGTCACAAACCAGAGTTGAACGCCAGAAACACGTTACAACCTGGCGTTCAACTCCAAAAGAAGCCTCTGCACGTGGAAAGCTAAAGCTCAGCCCAAGCACACACCAAGTGGGCCCCGGAAGTGGATTTATGCATCAATTACTTACTTCTGTAAACCCTAGTAGCTAGTTTATTATAAAAAGGACTTTTTACTATTGTATTTGAGATTTTTGGATCATCTTGGGACGTCTGGTTCTTAGATTATGGGGGCTGGCCATTCGGCCATGCCTAAACCTCTCACTTATGTATTTTCAAACGGTAGAGTTTCTACACTCCATAGATTAAAGTGTGGAGCTCTGCTGTTCCTTATGAATTAATGCAAAGTACTACTGTTTTTCTATTCAACTCAACTTATTCCGCTTCTAAGATATTCATTCGAACTTCAACATGAATGTGATGAAAGTGACAATCATCATCATTCCCCCACGAACGCGTGCCTGACAACCACTTCCGTTTCACCTTAGATTGGATGATTATCTCTTGGATCTCTTAATCAGAATCTTCGTGGTATAAGCTAGATTGATGGCGGCATTCATGAGAATCCGGAAAGTCTAAACCTTGTCTGTGGTATTCCGAGTAGGATTCTGGGATTGAATGACTGTGACGAACTTCAAACTCGCGAGTGCTGGGCATAGTGACAGACGCAAAAGGAGGGTGAATCCTATTCCAGTATGATCGAGAACCTCAGATGATTAGCCGTGCCATGACAGAGCATTTGGACCATTTTTACAAGAGGATGGGATGCAGCCATTGACCACAGTGATTCCTCCAGATGATTAGCCATGCAGTGACAGCGCATCGGACCATTTTCACAGAGAGGATGAAAAGTAGCCATTGACAATGGTGATGTCCTTACATAAAGCCAGCCATGGAAAGGAGTAGGACTGATTGGATGAAGACAGTAGGAAAGCAGAAGTTCAGAGGGACGAAAGCATCTCTATACCTTTATCTGAAATTCTTACCAGTGATATACATAAGTATTTCTATCTTTATTTTCTGTTTAATTAGTATTATTTTCGAAAACTCCATAATCAATTATTATCCGCCTGACTGAGATTTACAAGATGACCATAGCTTACTTCATACCAACAATCTCCGTGGGATCGACCCTTACTCACGTAAGGTTTTATTACTTGGACGACCCAATGCACTTGCTGGTTAGTTGTATCAAAGTTGTGAATGAAAAATGATTTATTTAGACGTGCGTACAGAGTTTTTGGCGCCGTTGCCTGAGATCACAATTTCGTGCACCAAGTTTTTGGCACCGTTGCCGGGGATTGTTCGAGTTTGGACAACTGACGGTTCATCTTGTTGCTCAGATTAGGTAACTTTCTTTTCGTTTTCTTTTCAAAAAAAAAATTGTTTTCAAAAAAATCTTTCAAAAAATTTTTTTTCCTTTTGTTTTAAAAAATTATTCTATGGCTTCAAAACTTTCAAGAATGAATTCTAGAGTTTCATGGTAACATGTTGAATCCTATCTGGCTGTAAAGCCATATCCAAACTGCTTTGGGATTGGTCTTCAACTAATCACTTCAATGCATGTAATAGCATACTAAAGCTTGGCTAGCTATTAAGCCATGCCTAACCCTCAGATTGGAGCTTTAGACTAAGAGTACAAGATTCCTGGAATTCATATTAAAAATTTTGAAATCCTTATTTTCTTTTTCCTATATGTTTTTTTTTCGAAAATAATATACAAAAATAAAAAAAATTCATAAAATCATAAAAATCAAAAATATTTTGTGTTTTTTGTTTGAATCTTGAGTCAATTTTTAAGTTTGGTGTCAATTGCATACTCATCTTGCATTTTTCGAAAATTGCATTCATGCATTGCATTCATCATGATCTTCAAGTTGTTCTTGATAAAACCTTCTTGATTGATCTTCATATTATATTGTTTTGTGTTGTATGGTGTTTTTCATATGCATTCTTGAATTCTTAGTGTCTAAGCATTAAAGATTTTTAAGTTTGGTGTCTTGCATGTTTTCTTTGCATAAAAATTTTTTTTTTCAAAAATAAGTTCTTGGTGTTCATCTTGATCTTCAAAGTGTTCTTGGTGTTCATCTTGACATTCATAGCATTCTTGCATGCATTCATTGTTTTGATCCAAAACTTTCATGCATTGAGTCTTTTTCATGTTTTTCTCTCTCATCATAAAAAAAATTCAAAAAAAAAATATATCTTTCCCTTTTTCACTCATAAATTTCAAAAATTTGAGTTGACTTTTTCAAAAATTTTTAAAATTTAGTTGTTTCTTATGAGTCAAATCAAATTTTCAATTTAAAAATCTTATCTTTTTCAAAATCTTTTTCAAAAATCAAATCTTTTTCATTTTTCTTACTTATTTTCGAAAATTTTAAAAATATTTTTCAAAAATCTTTTTCTTAATTTTATCTCATAATTTTCGAAAATATCATCAACAATTAATGTTTTGATCGCCTTTCGAAGAAGAGGCCTATGATCCTGAGAACCCTGCAATAGCAGAGGTAAATTACTTAGGTGAACCTTATGGAAACACCTATAACTCATCATGGAGAAATCATCCAAATTTCTCATGGAAGGATCAACAAAAGCCTCAACAAGGCTTTAATAATGGTGGAAGAAATAGGTTTAACAATAGTAAACCTTTTCCATCATCCACTCAGCAACAGACAGAGAACTTTGAACAAAATACCTCTAATTTAGCAAACTTAGTCTCTGATCTATCTAAGGCCACTGTGAGTTTCATGAATGAAACAAGGTCCTCCATTAGAAATTTGGAAGCACAAGTGGGCCAGCTGAGTAAGAAGATCACTGAAACCCCTCCTAGTACTCTCCCAAGTAATACAGAAGAAAATCCAAAAGGGGAGTGCAAGGCCATTGAAATGACCATCATGGCCGAAACCATAAAAGAGGGAGAGGACGTGAATCCCAGTGAGGAAGACCTCCTGGAACGTCCAGTGATCAATAAGGAGTTTCCCTTTGAGGAACCAAAAGAATCTGAGACTCATCTAGAGACCATAGAGATTCTATTGAACCTCCTTATACCCTTCATGAGCTCTGATGAGTATTCCTCTTCTGAAGAGAATGAGGATGTTACTGAAGAGCAAGTTACCAAGTTCCTTGGTGCAATCATGAAGCTGAATGCCAATTTATTTGGTAATGAAACTTAGGGAGATGAACCTCCCCTGTTCACCAATGAACTAAATGCATTGGATCAACTGAGATTGCCTCAGAAGAAACAGGATCCTGAAAAGTTCCTAATACCTTGTACCATAGGCACCATGATCTTTGAAAAGGCTCTATGTGACCTTGGTTCAGGGATAAAAAAAATAGCAGAAGAAAAATCACACCCTGGAGGAGGATCTCACTGGCGTTTAAACGCCAGTAAGGAGCATCTGTATGGCGTTCAACGCCAGAACAGAGCATGTTTCTGGCGTTGAACGCCAGAAACAAGCAGCATCCTGGCGTTCAGACGCCAGAAATGCACAGTGAAGAAGAGCTGGCGCTGAACGCCAGAAACAAGCATTTGGCTGGCGTTCAATGCCAGAAATATGCTGCATCTGGGCATTGAACGCCCAGAACAAGCATCAATTCGGCATTTAAATGCCAGAATTGCATGCAAAGGCATTTTACATGCCTAATGGGTGCATGGATGCAAATCCTTGACACCTCAGGATCTGTGGACCCCACAGGATCAACTCAGCATCTGTGAACCCCACAGGATCCCACCTTCTCTCCTCATAATCCTAGTTTTTTTTTCCACATCTTCTTCTTCATCTATTCTTTCTTCTTTTGCTCGAGGGTGAGCAGCATTCTAAGTTTGGTGTGGTAAAAGCATAATTCTTTTTTTGTTTTTCCATAACCATTGATGGCACCTAAGGCCAGAGAAACCTCTAGAATAGAAGCTGCTAAAATCTCATTAGAGATGGCAGACAATTCAAGAAAACAGGCTTATGGACAAGTAGAGGACGTGTTAGTAAAG
>NC_029794.2:110610579-110624685 GCF_000816755.2 Arachis ipaensis | reverse complement strand
GCCAGAGAAACCTCTAGAAAGAGGAAAGGGAAGACAAAAGCTTCCATCAAGGGTCTATAGCTCAGTGGTAGAACATTTGACTGCAAATCAAGAGATCCCTGAGATACCTCAGGGGATACATTTTCCTCCACACAATTATTGGGAGCAACTAAGGGTGAAACATCAAGAGCACTCCATCATCCTTCATGAAATTAGAAGAAGATCAAAGAGCAATGAGGGAGGAGCAACAAAGACAAGGAAGAGACATAGAAGAGCTCAAGGACATCATTGGTTCCTCAAGGAGAAAACGCCACCATTACTAAGGTGGACTCATTCCTTGTTCTTAAACTTTCTGTTTTTCGTTTTCTTATGTTAAATGTTTATCTATGTTTGTGCCTTCATTACATGATCATTAGTGTCTAAGTGTCTATGCCTTAAAGTAGTGAATATGAATCCATCACCTCTCTTAAATGAAAAATGTTTTTAATTCAAAAGAACAAGAAGTACATGAGTTTCGAATTTATCCTTGAACTTAGTTTAATTATTTTGATGTGGAGACAATACTTTTTGTTTTCTGAATGAATGCTTGAACAGTGCATATGTCTTTTGAAGTTGTTGTTTAAGAATGTTAAATATGTTGGCTCTTGAAAGAATGATGACAAGGAGACATGTTATTTGATAATCTGAAAAATTATAAAAATGATTCTTGAAGCAAGAAAAAGCAGCAAAAAAACAAAGCTTGCAGAAAAAAAATGGCAAAAAAAAATAGAAAAAAAAAGAGAAAAAGCAAGCAGAAAAAGCCAAAAGCTCTTAAAACCAAGAGGCAAGAGCAAAAAGCCAGTAACCCTTAAAACCAAAAGGTAAGGGTAAATAAAAAGGATCCCAAGGCTTTGAGCGTCAGTGGATAGGAGGGGCTAAAGGAATAAAATCCTGGCCTAAGCGGCTAAACCAAGCTGTCCCTAACCATGTGCTTGTGGCGTGAAGGTGTCAAGTGAAAACTTGAGACTGAGCGGTTAAAATCAAGGTCCAAAGCAAAAGAAGAGTGTGCTTAAGAACCCTGGACACCTCTAATTGGGGCTAAATTTACATTTCTGGACTTCACTATGATTTTGTGTGTTTTTCTATGATTTCAGGTATTTTCTGGCTGAAATTGAGGGACTTGAGCAAAAATCAGATTCAGAGGTAGAAGAAGGACTGCTGATGCTGTTGGATTCTGACCTCCCTGCACTCAAAGTGCATTTTCTGGAGCTACAGAAATCAAAATGGCGCGCTTTCAATTTCGTTGGAAATTAGACATCCAGGAATTTCCAGAAATATATAATAGTCCATACTTTGTCCGAGTTTAGATGATGCAAAAGGGCGTTGAACGCCAGTTCTACGCTGCTGTCTGGAGTTAAACGCCAGAAACACGTCACAAACCAGAGTTGAACGCCAGAAACACGTTACAACCTGGCGTTCAACTCCAAAAGAAGCCTCTGCACGTGGAAAGCTAAAGCTCAGCTCAAGCACACACCAAGTGGGCCCCGAAAGTGGATTTATGCATCAATTACTTACTTCTGTAAACCCTAGTAGCTAGTTTATTATAAATAGGACTTTTTACTATTGTATTTGAGATTTTTGGATCATCTTGGGACATCTGGTTCTTAGATTATGGGGGCTGGCCATTCGGCCATGCCTGAACCTTTCACTTATGTATTTTCAAACGGTAGAGTTTCTACACTCCATAGATTAAGGTGTGGAGCTCTGCTGTTCCTTATGAATTAATGCAAAGTACTACTGTTTTTCTATTCAACTCAACTTATTCCGCTTCTAAGATATTCATTCGCACTTCAACATGAATGTAATGAATGTGACAATCATCATCATTCCCCCACGAACGCGTGCTTGACAACCACTTTCGTTCCACCTTAGATTGGATGATTATCTCTTGGATCTCTTAATCAGAATCTTCGTGGTATAAGCTAGATTGATGGCGGCATTCATGAGAATCCAGAAAGTCTAAACCTTGTATGTGGTATTCCGAGTAGGATTCTGGGATTGAATGACTGTGACGAACTTCAAACTCGCGAGTGCTGGGCGTAGTAACAGACGCAAAAGGAGGGTGAATCCTATTCCAGTATGATCGAGAACCTCAGATGATTAGCCGTACCGTGACAGAGCATTTGGACCATTTTCACAAGAGGATGGGATGTAGCCATTGACACGGTGATGCCTCCAGATGATTAGCCATGCAGTGACAGCGCATCGGACCATTTTCACAGAGAGGATGAAAAGTAGCCATTGACAATGGTGATGTCCTTACATAAAGCCAGCCATGGAAATGAGTAGGACTGATTGGATGAAGACAGCAGGAAAGCAGAAGTTCAGAGGGACGAAAGCATCTCTATATCTTTATCTAAAATTCTTACCAGTGATATACATAAGTATTTCTATCTTTATTTTCTGTTTAATTAGTATTATTTTCGAAAACTCCATAATTAATTATTATCCGCCTGACTAAGATTTACAAGATGACCATAGCTTGCTTCATACCAACAATCTCCGTGGGATCGACCCTTACTCACGTAAGGTTTTATTACTTGGACGACCCAGTGCACTTGCTGGTTAGTTGTATCGAAGTTGTGAATGAAAAACGATTTATTTAGACGTGCGTACAGAATTTTTGGCGCCGTTGCCTGAGATCACAATTTCGTGCACCAGTCAACACTTCTTCTTCCTTTGATATGGATGGCTTTTGTATGGTTTCCTGAATGAGGCTTTTATTATTGCCCCCTGGCTTGGTGCTGGCTAGTTTTGATAGGGCATCAGCTCGGGCATTATATTCCCGAGTTATATGTTGGACATCACTTTCAGAAAAGTGTGTCAACTATTCTCGTGTTTCATCCAGGTACTTCTTCATAGTTGGGTCTTTAACTTGGTAGGTGCCATTAATTTGTGAAGTTATTACTTGTGAATCACTGAACACTACTACCTATTCTACCTCTACTTTTTTAGCCAGCTTCAAGCCAGTAAGTAGAGCTTCATATTCTGCCTGATTATTAGAAGTAGGGAACTCAAACCTTAAGGATAGTTCTATCCGAGTTCCTTGGTCGCTTTCTAGGATAACACCAGTCCCGCTTCCAGATTTATTTGATGATCCATCCACGTACAAGCTCCATGTGGTGGGGTTACCGAGGCTTTCAGTGTATTCAGTAATGAAGTCGGCGAGGTATTATGATTTGATGGCTGTTTGAGTTTCGTATCTTAAGTCAAACTCAAACAGCTCTACCGCCCATTTGAGGATCCTCCCGACTAAGTCCGTTTTTTGTAGGATATTTTTCATTGGTTGATTGATACTGACTTTAATGGTATGGGCATGGAAATAGGATCATAACTTTCGAGATGTAAGAACAAGAGCATAAGCAAACTTTTCTATCTTTTGATAATTTAGCTCTGCCCCTTGTAGGGTTTTGCTGATGAAGTAGATAGGTTGTTGCCCCCTTTCATCTTTTCGTACCAGAGCCGAGACTATAGCCCGACTTTCCACTGACAAATATAGTACAACCTCTTCTCCCTTTTCAGGTCGAGTAAGTATGGGTGGTTTTCCCAAGAAAGCCTTGATGCATTAGAAATCTTGTTCGCATTCTGGGATCCACTCAAATCGCTTTCCTTTCCTCAGAATTGAGTTGAGTGGGAGGGATTTCTGGGCTAATCCTGCCATGAACCTGGATAGAACGGTCTATATTCCATTTAATTGTTGGACCTCTTTAATACAGGCCAGACTCTTCATGTTGAGTATGGCCTGACATTTGTTAGGATTAGCTTCTATGCCTCTTTGAGTCAGCATGAACCCCAAAAACTTCTCAGCTTCTACTGCGAAGGTACATTTTGAGGGATTTAGTCTCATTTCATGCCTTCTTATAGTGGAGAAGACTTCTAAAGGTCGGACAATAGTGTTCCGTCCTCTTTGGTCTTAACGAGCATATCATCCACATATACCTCCATCCTTTTTCCTATGTGAGGGGAAAACACCTTATTCATCAGCCTCTAAAAGGCATTACTATGTAACAATAGTTTGCTTTTGGAGTTATGAATGAGGTCTTTTCCTGATCCGGCTTGTACATCTGGATTTGATTGTATCCCGAGTAGGCGTCCATGAAGGATAGATATCTGTAGCCTGACGTTGAGTCGACCAAAGCATCAATGCTAGGGAGCGGATAAGAGTCTTTAGGGCAGGCTTTGTTGAGGTCGATATAATTGACACACATTCTCCATTTTCCATTTTGCTTTTTTACCAACACAACATTGGCCAGCCAAAGCGGATATTTGACCTCCCTTATGAATCCTGCTTCTAGCAAAGCTTGCACTTGCTCTTCTACAACTTGCATTCGCTCTGGTCCGAGCTTCTTACGCTTTAGCTGAATAGATCGGGAACCTGGGTATACAGCAAGCTTATGACACATCAAGTCGGGATCTATACTTGGCATGTCACAGGCTTTCTGATAAACCGCTATTTTACGGTTTATTTTGTATTGAATTGAGTGGATTTTATCCATTATTCTTACACTTATGCATATATTTCGCATGTTTTACATTTTCCTTTCTAATTTTGTACTATGACTGAAAACATGCTTCTTTGGCCTTAAATTTGCTAATTTTAATCCTCTCTTATTACCATTCGATGTCGTGATATGTTTTTTAAGTGTTTTCCAGGTTTCTAGGGCAGGAATGGCTTAGAGGATGGAAAAGAAGCATGCAAAAGTAGAAGGAACACAAGAAAATGAAGATTTGAGAAGCTGATGCCGACGCGCACGCATAAACAACACGTGCGCGTGATCGCGCCATACTCCAAGCGACGCGTACGCGTGACATGACGCGTACACGTGACCAATGAATCTTCAAATCGACGCGTACGCGTGGCTGATGCGTACGCGTGACGAGCGTCGCTTGCTGCAATTTACAGAAAATGCTGGAGGCAATTTTTGGGCTGCTTTGGACCCAGTTTCAGGCCCGAAAGTGAAGATTAGAGGCTGCAGAGTGGAGCTGGAATGGGGGAATCATTCATTCACACATTCATTCAATTTTAGGTTTTAGGAGCCTCTCTCTAGGTTTAGGGTTTCTTCTTCAAATTTTTCTTTAGGTTCAGGTTCAATCTTCCTTTAATTTAGTTTTTGTCTTACTTTTAATTGTTTAAGCACTTTAGTTCATCTTCTTCTCTTGTTAATTTCCCTTTTTCGCCATTTTTACATTTATGAGCTCTTTTTACATTTGATTTCTATTAATGCAATTTATGTTTTTCATGTTTATTGTTATTCTATTTAATTGTTAGTCATTGATGCTTGTAATTGGTTGTTTAGATTTAATTTTCCTTGTTAGTTTTCTAAGTTTTTATTTTATGTCTTCCAAGTGTTTGATAAAATTCTTGGTTGGATTTTAAATTAGATTTCTATGTTCTTAACTTGGAGTGATTATTTAGAGACTCTTGAGTTATCAAAAGTCCTTTGTTAAATGGTAATTGGAGATTGCCGGTTAGCTTGAACTTCACCAAAGCTAGTCTCTCACTGTGAGTTGACTAGGACTTATGAACTCAAGTTAATTGTATGCACTTAACCTTCCTCCATTAGTTAGAGGTTAACTAAGTGAAGGCAATTCACATTTACCATCACAATTGATGATGATAATAAGGATGAAACTTCTAATTCTCAATCCGCTAAGAGCTTTCTTAGTTATTAATTTATTTTCTCCCCATTTTACTTTCTTGTTTCTTATTACAAAACCCAAAAATATGCTTTTTCATAACCAATAATAAATACACTTCCCTGTAATTCCTTGAGAGACGACACGAGGTTTAAATACTTTGATTAATTTTATTGGGTTTGCTTAAGTGTCAAATAATTTAAACATTGACCGAGGATAATTTGTTGGTTTAGAACTATACTTGCAATGCGACATTTTTTTGAAATTCCTTTACCGACATTTTTCTTCCGTCACTTTTCAGGCAAAGAGATCAGAGTTTTTCCTCAATAATACTACGAGCTGTTTCGTCAGGCTTTTTTCCAGGTTTACCCCAATGCTCATTGTCTTGTTGAGGTGGTCTCTGATTTGTATCTCTTCTATTTTTCCTTTTAGTTAGGGTTGTAGTTCTTCTCAAACTCGGACTCCACCTAACTTAATTGTATTAACTTCTTTGCCTTCTGAGCTTTTCAAACTGAGACTTTCATTATAGCATTTTTTGCTAGCCTTTGATCTCCTTTAATAGTGGCAACCCCTTCAGGTGTGGAAAAATTCATGCAAAGATGTGGGGTGGAAACGATGGCTACAAGTCAATTAAGGGTTGTCGACCTATTAGGACATTGTATGTTGAATGTTCGTTGACCACAATGAAGTCGATACTCAGTGTCCTTGACGTGGCTCCCTTTCCGAAGGTGGTGTACAATGAGATGTAGCCTAGAGGTCAGATCGGAATATCTCCCAATCCAAAGAGGCCATACGGGTATGCCCTTAGATCCTTTTCCTCTAACCCGAGTTTATCAAAGGCGGGCTTAAACAGGATATCCGCGGAGCTGCCTTGATCCACTAAAATTCAGTGCAGGTTAGCATTTGCCAGGATCATGGTTATTACTACTGGGTCATTGTGATTGGGTACTATGCCTTGAGCATCATCTTTAGTGAAGGAGATGGTGGACAGGTCGAGTGATCGATCGTCCTGTCCGGCTTGATATACTTTCTTGAGGTGTCTTTTCCGCGAGGATATTGATATTCCTCCTCCTGTGGATCTACCATTGATCATATGTATATGTCGCTCAGAAGTGTGAGGAGGGCATTCTGGTCGTCCTCCTTCTTCATCCCTTCTTCTTTTCCTCGGGTCGTCCGACCTGTCTGCCAGGTATCTATCAAGTTGGCCTTCCCTGGCTAATTTTTCAATGATGTTCTTGAGATCATAGCATTCATTAGTTGAATGCCCGTATAGCTTATGATATTCACAATATTCTGTCCGAGTTCTAGCTTTCTTGTTCTTAATCGGACAGGAGGTGGAAGCTTCTCTGTATGGCATATCTCTCTGTAAACATCGACCAGGGAAACCCTTAAAGGGGACCGGAGCAAAAGACTCATTAAATTCAATTCCTTCTTCTTGATCATACCCTTGAGCCATGAGTCTTGCTTTGTTTCTTGCAATACTACCATCTTCATCCAACTTGTTCCGAAAGATCTACTTAGTTCCTGTCACCTTTTTCATATTAGAACTTGGCACCAATGTCCAAACTTTATTTTTCTCAAATTGAATTAATTATTCTTCCATAGATTTGACCCATTTGGATCTTTAAGGACTTTCTCCACATCTTGTGGTTCGATTCGAGAAATGTAGCCAAGGTCATTTTGTTCTATCCTCCTTCTATTTGAAGATTTTGTGGTGAATCCTTATGATAGATCTCCGATTATAAATTATTGTGGATAGTTCTTCAAGAACTTTCATTTTTTTTTGTTTAGGTGATGCAAGAGCAGATTCGGTCTGGTTTGATTCAAGATTGTTGAGATTTGTAGAATCTTCTGCTGTTGTAGGAGATAAATTTATCTCCTGTAATTTGGTCTGCAGAATCAGAGTTAGGAAATTCTTGCAAGGATTCTGATTTGTCTTGAACTTGGGTCCTACTTAGGTTTTGTTCAGCTAGATTTCCTGTATCATTATCTTCTACAACACTTGAAATTTAGTTAGATTCATAGAAAATAACATGTATGGTCTCTTCAATGATCCTATGTTCTTTAAGGTATACTCTATAGGCTTTGATAGTGGTTGAGTATCCTAGAAAAGTACATTCATATGACTTTGGATCAAAATTTTCAAGATTTTTCTTTGTATTTAAAACAAAACATTTACATCCAAAGACATGAAAGTACTTAAGGTTAGGAGGAGTTCTTTTCCATAGCTCATAGGGGGTTTTCTTTAAAAACTTCTGAATGATGGTTCAATTCAAAATATAACAAGTTGTATTCACAGTTTCAGCTTAAAGAAATTTGGGTACATCACTTTCATAAAGCACAGCTCGAGCCATTTCTTGAAGACTTCTATTTCTCCTTTCTGCAACACCATTTTGTTGAAGTGTTCTAAGACAAGAGAAATTGTGTGATATACCAAATTCATCACAAAATTGTTCAAAATTTTGATTTTCAAATTCTTTTCTATGATCACTTCTAATAGATACAATCTTCAAATCTTTTTCATTTTGAATCTTCTTGCATAAAATAATAAAAGCTGAAAAAGTGTCATTCTTGTGAGCTAGAAAGAGAACTGATGGATGCGAAAATTAGCCAATTAAGAAATTAATATAGAAATAACGTTGCGAGTGCAGTTCCTAATCGACGAAAATCTGCTTATCAATTTAGAAGGGGTTGTCACAAAATTAGAATAAAAATATTGGGAGTAGGAATCCCAGGTCGTCTCCCAACGAGTTGACAAAAGAGTACTATTTCATTAGTCAGGAGTTTTTCGAGAATTTTTTAGAGTTGGAGAACAGAAAAATAAATTATTGTAATTTAAAGCAATGGAAATTAGCAAGAGAATCTATATAATAAAAGTAGAAGCCTTGATCGGGGGAAGATTAATTGGAAGTTCTATCCTTGTTGGATTTTCCCAAGTGTAATAGCAAGAGGTTGTTGTTTTCACTTAGTTAACCCTTACTAAATAAAGGAAAGTCAAGTGATTGAGTTAACTTTTATTCGCAAGTCCTAATCCTCTCCTTATGGAAGGATTAGCGTTAGTAAATAGAGAGTTAGCCAACAACTTCCAATTAAACTAATCACTTGAGTATTTCAACTCAAGGGTCTCCTTTTAATCAACTCCCAAGCCAAGTTGGGAGTCTACTCCATTGACATGAATGTAATTTTCATAAAGGAATAAGAAGAAAACATGGTGAATTAAATAAAATAATAACTGAAAATTAATTAAAGATAAAAGTAGTTCTTTGCATTAATAAATCCCAAAATCATAACATACCTATCTGAACAGGGTTAATAAATAATCAAAAGAGTAAAGGAATAAGAAAGCAAACTAGAATAATGGCAACTTCAACGGGGGTAAATGACTCTTCTCAATATCCAAAGCAAAAGCATAAAAAGCATAAAAACTAGAACTATGAATGTGAAGAAAACCTAGAGGAAAGTGATTTCTCTCTAAGATTCCAATCTAAAACTAAAAACTATGCGAATGAGAATGTGTGTTGAGCCTCTACTTGTCCTCTGACTCTAGTCTGTGTTTCTGGTCCGAAGACTGGGTCCAAACTCAGCCCAAAATTGCCCCCAGTATTTTCTGCGATTTCTGCAGGTAGCGCATGTCACGCGTACGCGTCAGTCACACATACGCGTCGCTGGTCATTTTTGCATATCACGCGTACGCATCAGGCACGCGCACGCGTCGCTGTGCAAAACTCCAATTCACGCGCACGCGTGAGCCATGCGTGTGTGTCGCTTCTCACTGGTTGTCTCTTTTATTTCTTGTGTTTCTTCCATTTTTGCAAGCTTCCTTTCCTTCCTCTAGGCCATTCCTACCCTATAAAGCCCGAGAACACTTAACGCATAGATCACGGCATCGAATGATATAAAGGGGATTAAAAATATACAATTTAAAGGCTTAGGAAGAAAGTTTTCAACCATAGAACAAAATTGGGAAGGGATTGTAAAAATCATGCAAATTGTATGAATAAGTGTGCAAGGACTTGATAAACCAATCAATTGAGCACAAAATAAACCATAAAATAATGGTTTATCAAGAACACAACTGAATATAGTGTAGTCATCAACCATAACTAAGCTATAGTGTATACCTCCTAAGCTTTGAGTTCTAAACTTCTAGTAGGACTAAATAGATCAATATGTAGCAACTCCAAAGGTCTCCTAGTTGAAACATCTTCCTTGGGTTTAAAGAAACTTTTAGTTTGTTTTCCCATTTGACAAGCGTTAAGTGATGTCTTTGTCGAATTAAATTTTAGGAAGACCTCTAACTAAGTTCCTTTGGACAAGCTTAGAGATTTAAAACATGCTAGCATGTCCCAATGTCTTGTGCCATAACTACTTTTTGGATTCCATGGAGGTAAAGCATGCTATATTTTATTCTTTAAGTTTCTCCAAGTAAGACCATACACATTATTACATCTTCTTGTAACAAACAAAAGATAACCAGAATTTTCATTAACAACTAACCATTCCAACCTTTTGAAAGTAACCCAATATCCCAAATCACAAAGTTGATTAATGATTAGAAGGTTGTACTTCACACCATCAACCAAGAATACATTATTAATGAATGTAGAAAAATTCTTACTAACTTTACCTACGGCTATGATTTTTCCTTTTTCATCATCACCAAAAGTCACAAAATCTCTATCGTACTTATTGAGTTTGATGAAGAATGTTGACTTTCCGGTCATGTGCCTTGAGCATCCACTATCCAAGTACCACATGTCCATCTTTTTCGTGGATGCAAGACAAATCTACACAACACTTTTAAGTGATCTTAGGTATCCAAATTAATTTGGATCTTTTGATGTTAAGCCATCTTGATTTCCCAAGAGTATTGAAATCTCTAACAATTTTGTACACTTTATTTTCAATTTTTCTTTCAAAAATAAAGCATGATGAGATGAATGTCCATGTCTCTTACAAGTTTGACAATGATTCTTCTTTGCTGATTTTTCAAAATAATGTGAGGTTTGAAATTTTTTATTTTGGAAGTTAAGGCTTCATTTTTAACACTTGATTTTACAAAAACGGTTTTATGTTTATCAAAATATCCCAATTCAGATTTTTCAAACAATGGTATTTCACTAGCTAGTAATTTGTCTAAGCTATTGGAACTTTGAGCAAATTTAGCTATCTCTTAATTTAAACCTCTAATTACTTTATTCAACATTTCATTTTCATCTATTCGGACCATTAAATCAATAACTGAATATTTTTCTTTAAGTTTTTCATTTTCAGCTTTGAGCCGCTTATTTTCTTCAAGTAAATCAACAGAGTTTTCGGTTTCATTCAACTTTTCTTTAAGGTATGCATTTTCAGCTTTCAAAGAATCATTTTTAGGTTCAATTTCATAGCATATATTCAAAACTTTTCTCACATGTCCAGTTAAATCATCAATCATTTTATCCATTTACCTCTTTAGCACTACCATGGTCACTCATGAAATAGACTTGAGCTTCTTGTTTAGAATCTTCTTCTTTAGAGTCATTTTCCAAGTCTCTAAGACGTCATCAGAACCTTTTTCTTGTCCTTTCTTGTTCTATCCTCCTTCTTGAACTTTGTATAGTCATACTTGAAGTGACCAACCTCCTTACAGTGATGACAGATTATCTTGCTGAGGTTTCTCTTTTGTTCCTTCGAGCTTGATCCTTTGCTCCTTTCTTGGCTTCTCATGAGCCTTCTTAGCCTCCTAGCAAAAAATACAATTTTGTTATCGGATAAACTATCATCAGAATCATCTTCCAATGACTCAACAGTAGATTTCAAAGTCACTCCTTTCGTTTTAAGATCACGGTTCATGTGGGTGGTTTCATAGGCAAGGGATTTTCCTCGCAACTCATCATATGATATCTGTTTCAGGTTACCACTCTCAGCAATGACATTTGCTTTTGCTTTTCATTCTTTGATAATACTTCTAAGTATTTTTCTCACTAGCACTTATTCGGTGTGAGTCATCCCGATAGCATCCAAGCTATTGATGATGACAGAGAACCTCTCGAACATTTCATCAATTGTTTCTCCTTCTATTATAGCAAACATCTCATATTCTTTTCTCAGCATATCGATCCTTGTTTCCTTCACTTGTTCTGTGCCCTCATATGTGATTTGGAGTTTATCCCAAATTTCTTTTATTATTTTGCACCTTGATACCTTCCGGTACTCCTCAAAACTAATTGAGTAGTGTATCATGTTGATAGCTTTAGCGTTTAGCACCACCTTTTTCTTATCTTCATCATTCTATTCAACTTCTTCTTTAGGTGTCACAACTCCTTTTGCACTTGTCTTAGTTGGTATTTGTGGACCGTTCATGATGATCTTTCAGATATTGTAGTCAATGAATTAGACAATTATCTACATTCATACCTTCCAGTAATTGTAGTTCTTGTCGTTGAAGAAAGGAGGTCTATTGTTAGACTGACCTTCAGTAATAGTGTAAGGCACTACATTCGAACCGATGTTGTTGGCCATTTGGATCTTTTTTTCAAGCTGTGAAGTTTGATCTCTTTGAGACTAAGCTCTGATACCAATTGAAGGTTTATGAATGGCTTAAAGAAGGGGGTTGAATTTATGGTATCCTTTTAAATTTCTTTGCTTTTTGCTTCAGACTGGATCTGGAACTTAGTTGCTGTTAAGTCTGTCAAGTTGAAATTTTAGGAGACAATTTTATTTTGTCTCTTTACGATGCGACCAGAAATGGAGCAACACTTTGCTTTTGAATATCTATGACTTCTGTGAAATAGGCAATGCAGGAGACACTTTTATTTTGTCTCGTATCTAAGAAAAATAGAAGAACAATAAAGAAGAGAAAATCACATAACCATGTATCCTGATTCAATCACCATGTGCAATGTGACCTACATCTAGTCTCTTCTATAATTGTGGTAGAATTTTCACTATCATTTACAATGATTACAAACACCAATTTTTCTAAGATTCAATCCAATCCTATCTGGGATAAACCCAGCTTCTACCCAAGCTAGATTTGGCTAGGTTCACTCCCTAGACTTTCAATCACTAAGTGCTCACCCAACTTAGCAAGGAAATCCCCTCAAGATCATATGTACAAAACAGAAAAACACACAAAAGAGTTTTGACATAATTTTCTGACTTTTTCTTATAACTCTCTTTGTCTTTTCTCTCAATAGCTTTTACTGATTCCTCACTTAATGCCTTTTTTCATTGAAAAGAAACATCGAAAGATGAATATTGAAAAACAGAAAATTTAATGTAAATTAAACTCATGAAGGAGAAGAATGGATTGTTTAAAAGCTATGAAAATCCAAACTTGTGTGCTCACTTATTTCTCCAATCTCTGGCCGTTTATCCCTTTAATAGAGGAGTAAAGCTTTCCAGAGCTTGAAATTTAGTTTGAAAAGCTTTGACTTCTTTCCCAAATAACACAGCAACAACAGAAGTGCAAAAGAGAGATGGGATAATAACAGTGATTAAATTTAACATGCATTCTTACCTAGTTACTTCTCTTTCTTCCTTTTTCAAATTTTTTTAAGGATCTGAGCTATTCATCAATTTTTTTACTCCAAGTTTGGTTCTTGACTTTTGATTTGTAGTAGATCTCTATAACATTTATTTTCTTCAAATTTTCTGTTCAATGCATGTAGGAGAAAAGCATCTTCAACAAGCAACAATGAAACACAGAAATAAAAATAATTTTCTGATTCACCTCTTAATTTGCTCTTTGCTTTTGTGTCCTAACTTCTGACTTTCTTCTTCTTTTTCTTTTGTTTTTTTATTTTGGCAATTACTTTTTCTTCTTGATTTGAACCCTAATCGAAACTACTTTTTCTTGCTTACTCTTGGAAGTAATTATGTGGATAGAGAAGAGAGAAGAGAGAGATTGAATTCAGTTACATTAGCTTTGGTTCAAATAGAAATGCGTTGTTATGGTTAATGATCAACGACTATTTTCTTAGGCCATGAATAAGTGAGTTGAGTGTTTATGGGGCTGAACTATTATTGGGCCTTATCAACTTGTTATTAGGCTTGTTTTGTTTTTTATAATTTTTTGCACAATAAACAAATCAATCACACACATAATTAGACTTTTAACCCAAGATAATATTATTTAGCCATTATTAAATAATTATTTTTATTTCTTTAAATTCAACAACCTGTAACTTGGGTACTTGCTCTATCATATATGCAGAACTTTGAGGTATAATTCATGGTCTCCAACTTGCATCTTCAAAGAACTATACCAACATTGTTGTGGAACCGGTTTCTTTGGCGAGTATCAAGTTTATCACCAAAAGATTCCCCCAAACCCATGTGCTTCCTAGTCAATAATATCAGCATCTTGGCTATTTGCCTGGCACCCATAAGCACTCAATGAGAGAAGCTAATTTTGTGTCGATCGCCTGGCAAAAAATGGACAATCTCCACCCATGGGTCTTCACA
>NC_029794.2:110609283-110609967 GCF_000816755.2 Arachis ipaensis | reverse complement strand
AAAGGGAGCATGAAAATTCTCATTAAAGACATTTTTAACCAACCAAAATTAGTTGTTACAATTGTCATCGAAGACAATTTTTAAATGAAGAGCAGTTACATTTGAAATTTGAATGCACTAAAACTCAAAGTTTGCGTCTCATTTCATTAATAATGAATACGTGCCGCATAAGTCCGAAACTTATTCCTATCGTTAGTTGAGGATATTTATTGCACATTTGCACTCATATTTTTGGACAAAATGTTAATATTAAGTTTAATTATTTTAGCATATATTGTTTTGGTGACTTGATTATTAAGTTCAATAAAAAATTATTTTGGCAAAGATGTTTGAGAATGTATTGATTGAAGGAAAGCTAAGGTCAATGTCTTCTTAGATTTTATGATTGAGAAATCAAACGAAATTTATCCTCCAACTATACACGTATATAAAATAACTTTTAAAAAAGAGTCACGTATAATAAATACGATATTAAGTTTATAGCATATATTGTTTTGGTGACTTGATTATTAAGTTCAATAAAAAATTATTTTGGCAAAGATGTTTGAGAATGTATTGATTGAAGGAAAGCTAAGGTCAATGTCTTCTTAGATTTTATGATTGAGAAATCAGAAATCATTTATCCTCCAACTATACACGTATATAAAATAACTTTTAAAAAAGAGTCACGTATAATAAATACGA
>NC_029794.2:110606722-110607981 GCF_000816755.2 Arachis ipaensis | reverse complement strand
TATAGCATTACTTTTTTATTTTTATCCATTATAAGATACCTAGAAATTGTGCAAGAGATGATGAGTAGGTTAAATATTTTCAAGGCTCCTTTCATGTTGGTAAAAGATAAGAACATGGTTGATTTCATGGAAAATATCATCGACAGAAATGGTGCACTCAAATATTAGGATATCTCCTTCGGTCTTCAACATGGTGGTATACTGTTGAATCCTAACATTTGGGAGCAAAAAGGAATTGTTTTTTTGATAATTCAAGGCTCGTTCTTAATAAATCGTTGGAGTCTCCGATGATTTAGTTTTATTTATTTTTGCACATTAACTGCTGGAGCCTCCCATGGTTTACGCTTTTTTCTGTTTGCATGTAAATTCTTCTAAGGTCCCATGGTTTTTGTATTATTTTGTAATCCGCTAAAACTTCCAGCAAATTATACAGAAACAAACTAGGACGAAAATGTGATCTATCTTAAAAAATTATAAACGAATAACATTTGATTTCATTTAATTTAGGGTAAAAGTACACTTTTTTTACATACATAAATTACAAGAGAATCAAATTCACATGATTTTTCTAAACAAAAATCAAATATGTATATTTAATTTTTACACAAATATGTATATTGATTCTCTAAAAATTTATTTATGTAAAAAAGACTACTTTTATTTTTAACGTTTGCAATTCATCAAATTTTATCTCTAATATTTTTAATTTGTGTCAAAATATTCTTAAATGTTTTCAATTTTATCTCTAACTATTTAGATGAAATTAGTATCCGGATAATTTTGATGCAAATAAAAAACATTACGGACAAAATTAAATGAAACTAAACTTTGTTAGAACAAATAATTTTATAATTTAGATCATTCATATTAAACTATTAAAAATATATGTCATAATTTAGAAGTGTACCTGTATTGATAAAAGTGACAGAAGAGTTATCTCAATCTTCTTTAACCAAAACCTTCTGTATCGCTAGTAGCGTGGTTGAATTGCAACTTTCCGGATGGGAAAAGAATTGCGAGGCAATTTTGGTGTGTTGGGGATCGAAATCTTAAAGTCACTATTTATATTTGAATGTGATATTTATTAAACCTTAAAGTCTAAATAAAATAGTATCTCCAGTTTTATTCTCATTTAATTTCAAATAAAAAATAATCATAATTTATTTAATTTAATATTTATGATAATAAATAAAATCACCGTTGTATAAATTATTTATTATAAAATAATTTAATTTACGATTATAATTGATATATGTATT
>NC_029794.2:110603410-110606505 GCF_000816755.2 Arachis ipaensis | reverse complement strand
TATTAAAAAATGTAAATTTTAAAATGATTTAAATATGTTCTTGTTAACCATTAATTCACTGTATGTAAATAAAATTATTTTGAATTTAGTGAATAGAACATATACTAAAAAAATAATGCAAATAACATAATTTCAATCCTAAATTTTGAATTCTAAAATTATCTATTCCGCTAAGTATTTATCTTCCACAAATACTCATAATATTTGACGTAGCTATTTCCAAAAAAGAAATACATACTTATACATAAACACACAAAAGTTTAAATAAACAGAAAAAAAAAAAAATTCAGAACCTTAACGAAACTAAAATCTTCGTATTCCCGATCCACAGTAACTTCTATTTTTTTTTTCATAGTTAAAAGTAACCAAATATTACATTCATCTATCCCATGAACTGATTAATTATTTGGACTTCTCGTTGTCGTCACAATCATATCCCACATAATCTTCTATTTTTCACCCTTAAAATTAAAGTAATCAAATATTAAATCGTTCATTAACCGATTAATTATTATTTATTAAGTAATTATATGTTACGTATACATTAAAATTAATATAAAATATATATTAAAATATATATATTAAAAATAAATTAAATAATACATATATTTATATACAAATATATTGATAATTATTTTTATCTAACAAATAATATTTTTTATTATTAGAGCTTCTCTAGTCATTACAATAAAGTGATAAACCTATCATTGTCACATGCAGCTAGCTTGTCTTATATGTTCCATTTTTCCACATTATTCCGTCACTTTCCCATTATTAAAAACTGAAAAATCGGTTTGTCTAATTTGATTAACGTCTTTTACTAAACGACATATTGAAGTCTTCTTTCAAGTTCCTTTATATAAAAAATTCGGTTGTAGGAATTTTAAAATAGATGCATTACTTACGTCCTTCCTTCTGCAAATTCTTTCGAATTAGCAGCATCCAACTAATGAGATTGAAATCTCGTATAAAAAGAAGTAAATATATTTGGACGAAGTTTCTTTTTTCGTTTTCAAATTCTATTGACCAAAAAATCAAGATATCTATCATCACGAACTTGATCAATCTCACTTTTATTTTTTATTTTTTTGCAATCTTACAGGGCACAAAATTAAAGTGTTAATTAATCATAGTGTGGCACCTTTTGCCCACATTCTTATCAATACACAATAAAGAGGATTTATGCATTAACATTATCCATCACGATGAACGGTCGAATATGCTTGATCTAAAAGTTGATGGGGCTAACTAGCTAGATGCACCCAATTTGTATTTTCGTCTTATCTGGGAAGACCATAAACTGGTCTACGAGCTAAGTCAAGTCTTGCAACTACCACAATTCATATATGGTGGAGTAAGAATGAGATCACCCAGCTTACATAATCCGAACATGGCCATACTCCCCCTTTTTCTTCCCTTGCAAACTATCGTGGGTCTTGTAAGTGTAATAATTATTCATATGTGTTCTTTTTTTTTTCTTTTTTTTTTCTCTTCTTTTTGATATTATTGTAATATTTTTTATTTTTTATTTTTTTTCATTATTTTTGTTAATTTATTATAATTATATTTTTTTATTATTATTTTTTATATCACAAATTTTTTAAATAAAAAAAATAAATTAGACTTTTATAGTTTGTTTCAATTTATCACCAAACAAAATATAAAAACTCTAATCTTTGTGTCTTATTCTCAGTGTCTTATCTTATCTTGTTCTCAAAACCAAACGCAGCTTAAGTTAATTAAGTGTAATGGAAGTGTTGAATCTCAAATTAAATTGTAACAGGAATATTTTTGAAGATGTTAGAAGAGCTGGATTTGGATGTCTGATTAGAAATTGTGATAATAATTGGCTACCATTACAAGAAAAACATTGAATATCGTCGAATTTTTTGTCGGATTTAGCATCGTACGTTAGCGATGGCTTTAATAGCGGCGGAGGCGACAAATTCGGCAAGTCAAAAGCATTTTCTGCAGATTTTTGTTTCCAACGATAAATTTGTCGGTAATAATTTAAAGAAAACATAAAATAATAGGTGCGAAATCTAGGTGCGAATTTATTGGCAAATAAATCTGCCGAAAAACCCTTTAAGTGGAATATTGCGTTTTGTGAACTTGAATACGTTACTGTCAGATTTATCCACCAGTCAATTCAATGGTAAGGATGTTCTAAATTCAAAAGGCGCGGCCCTCCCCCTCACATTCGAAAATCCTTTCTCTCTTTATCACTCTTCTCTTTCTTTCTGTTTCTCCTGATACTACTTTTAGTAGTCCCTCCGGCTACTCTCTGCCAGTGCTGACTACTTCCATTCTCCTCCAAAGAGTGTGTGGACTCGCCTTAACGTTGTTTTGTGGCTTGAAACAGAACTTTTTCTTCTGTCTCTGCCGTCAATGTCGTTACTGTTGCTGCTTCCTCTGTCGTCGGTTGAGCTGCGTCTTTCCTCCCTCTTCCAAGTAGCTAGGTTGCTGATGCGTGAGCATCTTCTCTATCTTTTCCTAGTGAATTTTCACTTGAATTGTTAAGTTTAATCAAGATTTGATATATTTTAGCCACTACGAATGCTACTTTGAGTTGTGTGCAATTCTGTTTATTTCAGGTAGTGTTTTGGACAAATCTGATAGAGTTGGAGCCAAAGACCAAGTAGGGAGAGATTAGAAAGCAAAGCTGCTTCATCCACGCCAAACTTGGATTCCCCAAGTTTGGCGCCACAACAAGAAAGCCAAGGGAATGCTTGTGGTGCACGAATTGTGAATCACACTTTTCACAACTCGTACCACTAACCAGCAAGTGCACTGGGTCGTCCAAGTAATACCTTACGTGAGTAAGGGTCGAATCCCACAGAGATTGTTGGATTGAAGCAATCTATGGTTATTTTGTAAATCTTAGTCAGGAAGTCAATTATGTTTATCAGTTGAATTGTGAATAACCAAGAGAGCATAAATTAAAGGTTACTTGTTGTGCAGTAATGGAGAATATGTTGGAGTTTTGGAGATGCTTTGTCTTCTGAATCTCTGCTTTCCTCTGTCTTCTGATTCACGCACGCACGTCCTCCTATGGCAAGCTGTGTGTTGGTGGATCACCGTTGTCAATGGCTACC
>NC_029794.2:110601632-110601955 GCF_000816755.2 Arachis ipaensis | reverse complement strand
CAAATTGCTTATCCTGCTCCTCTTTCCGGAGTTTTTGAGGATAAGGTATCTTGGCTTTATATTCCTCAACCTTAGTGGTTAAAGAAGCCTTTTTAGAGGGGTTGTTATCAGCACTTGTGTGTGTCTGATCCCTCACTGGCAATTGAGTACCAGAGTCAGAAGCTGGAGTGACGTTAGACGCCAACTCACTGTCTGTTCCTGGCGCCTGAACGCCAGAAATGTGACCATTTTGGGCGTTCAATGCTGGATTATGCCCCATTTGGGCGTTCAACGCCAGATTCTTGCCCATTTCTGGCGTTGAACGCCAATCCTGCCTTGTTTCT
>NC_029794.2:110590083-110601411 GCF_000816755.2 Arachis ipaensis | reverse complement strand
TGGCAACTTTGCTGCACCATGATAATGAGCTGAGGATTCAACTCAAAGCTACTAACTCCAATGGCGGGTATGCATATGCTACTCCCATATGAAGCAGTAGAGGGGTTAGAATATGACCCCAAAGTCCTCCTGGACTGTCCATCTCCNATATTTTGAAAAGATATTTTTGAATTTAGTGAGGAGAGAGAAAAACAATAAGATAGTACAAGATTTAAAATTTTTAGCTCTAATGCTCCTTGTTTTTGAAAATTTTGGAGGGAAAACACCAAGGAACACCAAACTTAAAAATTTTAAGATCAAGACACAAGGAAAACTCAAGAACACTTTGAAGACTCACAAGAACACAAGAACATGAAGAAAGAACACCAAACTTAAAATTTTTAGAAAACCCAACCAAAATTTTTGAAAACCAAAGGGAACTCAACAAGAAAACACCAAACTTAAAGTTTGGCACAGGATTTAAGAGAAAAAATTATTTTTGAAAAAGGTTTTAAAAAATATGATAGCCAATTATCATGAACATAAACACCACGTTCTAATTAACTGAGCTATAAATTTAAAGTGTTTTAACAAGGGATAAATAATGAAAGACTCTAAACCAAAAAAGAAAGATTTTTCCTAATCTAAGCAACAGAATAATCCGACAGTTGTTCAAACACGAACAATCCCCGGCAACGGCGCCAAAAACTTGGTGCACGAATTGTGAATCACACTTTTCACAACTCGTACCACTAACCAGCAAGTGCACTGGGTCGTCCAAGTAATACCTTACGTGAGTAAGGGTATCATCACAGTTAAGCGTGAATGAACATCTTAGATAGGAACAAGCGTGTTTGAATGAAAAACAGAAATACTTGCATTAATTCATCGGGACACAGCAGAGCTCCTCACCCCCAACAATGGGGTTTAGAGACTCATGCTGTCAGAGAATACAAAGTTTAGATCTGAAAATGTCATGAGATACAAAAATAAGTCTCTAAAAGTCGTTTAAATACTAAACTAGTAGCCTAGGGTTACAAAATATGAGTGGACTATGATGGATGATGCAGAGATCCACTTCTGGGGCCCACTTGGTGTGTGCTGGGGCTGAGACTTAAGCAATTCACGTGCAGAGGCCATTTGTGGAGTTGAACGCCAGTTTTTGTGCCAGTTTGGGCATTCAACTCCAGTTTTTGATCCTTTTCTGGCGCTGGACGCCAGAATTGGGCAGAGAACTGGCGTTGAACGCCAGTTTACGTCGTCTATCCTTGTGCAAAGTATGGACTATTATATATTGCTGGAAAGCCCTGGATGTCTACTTTTCAACGCAATTGGAAGCATGCCATTTCAAGTTCTGTAGATCCAGAAAATCCACTTTGAGTGCAGGGAGGTCAGAATCCAACAGCATCAGTAGTCCTTTTTCAGCCTGAATCAGATTTTTGCTCAGCTCCTTCAATTTCAGCCAGAAAAATACCTGAAATTACAGAAAAATACACAACTCATAGTAAAGTCCAGAAATATGAATTTTTCCTAAAAACTAATGAAAATAGACTAAAAACTGACGAGAACATACTCAAAACTATATGAAATTAACCCCAAAAAGCGTATAAAATATCCGCTCATCAGCTTGCTGCCATCCCCACGCCGAACTTGAGTTTACTCAAGTTCGGCGCCAGCATCAACGCTCCAAAGGAAGCTCCACGCACAACCTCCACACCAAATTTAGATTTTTCCAAGTTTGGCACCACCAAGAAGCTCCAAGGAGAATTCACACTGCCATCTCCACGCCGAACTTGAGTTCACTCAAGTTCGGCGCCAAATCAATGGAAACTCAAGTTCGGCGCCAACTCAAAGGATGCAAGGAAAGTTGTGCGCATCACTCCACGCCAAACTTGACCATTGTCAAGTTTGGCGCCACAGGCCAAGAAGCAAAAGAAGAATTCTCTACCTCCTCCACGCCAAACTTGGATTCTTCCAAGTTTGGTGCCAACCCTAATGAAGCCAGTGGTCCCCAACCTCGTCCAAAGGCTCGCACAAATCATTCATTCAGTTTTGATTAAATTTTATTTTATTTATAATTAGAAAAAGATATTATTTAGTTTTAGAAAATATATTTTTACATTAATTAGGATTAGATATAAAAGGGAAAAGAATCAGCCCTTTGGGCTCTTCTCTTCTCTTCTACCTCATTCTGCAATTTATTATTTTTCTGAATCCTAGTTTTCTTTCTGAACCATGAGCAACTAAAACTCCACTGTTAAGGTTATTAGGAGCTCTTTCTATTGTATGGATTGATACTATTATTTTTCTATTTTAATTCATGTATTGATTTCTATTTTAGGAATTATTTTTGTTCTTTATCTTATGAATTTGAGTGGAATGGAAGTATGACCCTTGTTCTAATTGAGTTCTTGTATAACTTGGAAAAGCTCTTTACTTGAACAACAACTTAAAAATAATTTCTCCTAAATTTCTGATTATTTGGACTTAACGGGATAAGTGACATATAATCCTCTTATATTTGGGTAATTAGGGTTTTTATGGCATATAAACTAGAATTGAACTTCACCCTTTAATTGGAATCAAGTGACCAAGGAATTGGCGGTTGATGAAGGTTAGAGGAGACTAAAAAGGTCTAAGGAATTAGGGTTTAGTCACATATAGTTTGCCATGAATTGAATCTTCCATGATTAAAATAGTTAGTAAGAAAATTCAATCCGGAAAATAGATAAATCTGAAGTCTTAACTGTTTCTCCATATATTATTCACTACTTGTTCACTGCTTACTTATTTAATTCTCTGAATTTACTGTTAATGCTTTTGAACTCTCAACACTATTTTCTGTTTGTCTGACAAAGCCAATCACTCAATCATTGTTGCTTGATCTATCAATCCTTGTGGGATCGACCCTCATTCACCTGAGGTACTACTTGGTACGACCCGGTGCACTTGCCGGTTAGTTTGTGGACTTTAAATTCCACACTAAGTTTTTGGCGCCGTTGCCGGGGATTGACTGTAATTAACAACTATTAATTTTTTGATTGCTTAGATTAGGCATTTTAGTTTTAATTTTATTAAATTTTTGCTTTAATATTTTCGAAAATTAGCACTAATATTTTTCCTTAATTTCTGAAATTAAGTTTGGTGTTACCTAGTTGATTTTATTTTTCCTGTTTAAATTGCCTATTAATTTTCGAATTTTTATCTCTAATTTCAGTCGTCATTTTTGAATTTTTACTATTTTATTTGTTTAGTATTTTTATTTTACTTCTTTACACAGGTTACCTCACTGGGAATTCTCTACACTCTGACGTAGAGAATCTCATCTTTTCTTGTCTTCTGTCTGTTTATGAGCAGGAACAGGGACAAAGAACCTCTATTAGACTTTGATCCTGAACCTGAAAGGACTTTGAGGTGGCGTTTGCAACACGCAAGACTTTACAATACTGCAGAGTCCACCATGGATCATAATAATGCTGCTAATGCCAATATGGCAAATCTGAATGGAAATGAGCAACCTAGAAGAGTGCTTGGTTCTTACACTGCTCCTAATGCAGATCTTTATGGCAAGAGTATTGTGGTGCCTCCTATAGCTGCAAACAACTTTGAACAGAAGCCACAGCTAGTTACTCTTGTGCAACAGAATTGTCAATATCATGGACTCCCTCAGGAAGACCCAAATCAATTTATTTTTCTAGTTTCCTGCAGATTTGTGATACAGTGAAGACCAATGGAGTGAATCCTGAGGTATACAAACTCATGCTCTTCTCATTTGCTGTAAAGGATAGAGTAAAGTTGTGGTTAGATTCTCAATCCAAGAAGAGTTTGGATACTTGGGATAAGGTTGTCACTGGATTTCTAACTAAAATTTTCCCACCTCAAAAGTTGACTAAGCTAAGGGTGGAGGTTCAAACTTTCAGACAGAAAGTGGTGCACGAAATCGTGATCGTTCATTCCTTGGTAACGGCGCCAAAAACTTTATACGCACGTTCATAATCTTAGTTCTTTGTCACAACTTCGCACAACTAACCAGCAAGTGCACTGGGTCGTCCAAGTAATAAACCTTACGTGAGTAAGGGTCGATCCCACGGAGATTGTCGGCTTGAAGCAAGCTATGGTCATCTTGCAAATCTCAGTCAGGCGGATTCAAATGGTTATAGAGTTTTAATAATTAAAAGATAAATAAAACGTAAAATAAAGATAGAGATACTTGTGTAACTCATTGGTGAGAATTTCAGATAAGCGTATGGGGATGTTTTTGTTCCTTCTGAATCTCTGCTTTCCTACTGTCTTCATCCAATCCTTCATACTCCTTTCTATGGCAAGCTGTATGTTGGGCATCACCGTTATCAATGGCTACTTCCCGTCCTCTCAGTTAAAATGGTCCAAAATGCGCTGTCACCGCACGGCTAATCATCTGTCGGTCCTCGATCATACTGGAATAGGATTCAATAATCTTTTTGCGTCTGTCACTACGCCCAGCACTCGCGAGTTTGAAGCTCGTCACAGCCATCCCTTCCCAGATCCTACTCGGAATACCACAGACAAGGTTTAGACTTTCCGGATCTCAAGAATAGCCGCCAATAATTCTAGCCTATACCACGAAGACTCTGATCTCACGATCAGGAAGCTAAGAGATATGCATTCAAGCTTGCTTTCATGTAGAACGGAAGTGTTTGTCAGGCACGCGTTCATAAGTGAGAATGATGATGAGCATCACATAATCATCACATTCATCATGTTCTTGTGTGCGAATGAATATCTTAGAGAAGAAATAGGCTTGAATTGAATAGAAAAACAATAGTACTTTGCATTAATTCATGAGGAACAGCAGAGCTCCACACCTTAATCTATGGTGTGTAGAAACTCTACCATTGAAAATACATAAGAACAATGTCCAGGCATGGCCAAATGGCCAGCCTCCCTAAAGGTCTCAAATAGCATAAAACTAGTCAAAGATTCCTAACACAATAGTAAAAAGTCCTATTTATACTAAACTAGTTACTAGGGTTACAGAAATAAGTAAATGATGCAGAAATCCACTTCTGGGGCCTACTTGGTGTGTGCTTGGGCTGAGTATTGAAGCTTTCACGTGTAGAGGTCTTCCTTGGAGGTAAATTCCAGTTTGTAACCTGTTTCTGGTGTTTAACTTTGCTTTGCAACCTGTTTCTGGCGTTTAACTCCAGAATAGGGCAGAAAACTGGCGTTGAACCCCAGTTTGCGTCGTCTAAACTCGGGCAAAGTATGGACTATTATATATTTTTGGAAAGCCCCGGATGTCTACTTTCCAACGCAATTAAGAGTGCGCCATTTAAACTCCTTTAGCTCCAGAAAATCCACTTTGAGTGCAAGGAGGTCAGAATCCAACAGTATCTACAGTCCTTCTTTAGCCTCTGAATCTGATTTTTGCTCAAGTCCCTCAATTTCAGCCAGAAATTACCTGAAATCACAGAAAAACACACAAACTCATAGTAAAGTCCAGAAATGTGATTTTTATTTAAAAACTAATAAAAATATACTAAAAACTAACTAAATCATACTAAAAACTATATAAAAACAATACCAAAAAGTGTATAAATTATCCGCTCATCAGAAAGATGGTGAGACCCTTTATGAAGCTTGGGAGAGATTCAAGTTACTAACTAAGCAATGCCCTCTGGACATGTTCTCTAGATGGACTCAGCAGGATATTTTTTATGAGGGCCTATGTGAAATGTCCAAGATGCACTTAGATAATTCTGCAGGTGGTTCTTTGCACATGAAGAAGATACCAGAGGAGACTACTTAGCTTATTGAGTTGGTTGCTAACAACCAATACTTATAATCCTCCAACAGGAATCTATGAACTCTGAGACCCCTCAGAAGAGAGCCGTTTTGGAAGTGGAAGCTGTTGATGCTCTTCTTGCTCAGAACAAACTTTTGTCTCAGCAAATAAGTCTAATTACTCAACATTTGAGTGGAATGCAAGTTTCAGCTGTCAACACTCAGAATGCACCTCAAGAAGCCTCTTATGACATGACAAGTAATTTTATGCAAAATGAGAATTATGATTATGCTCAATCTTCTTCTGAACAGGTCAACTACATGGGGAATGGTCCTAGAAACCCCAATAATGATCCATACTCTAAGACCTACAATCAGAGATGAAGAAATCACCCAAATTTTGGGTGGAGAGACCAACCTCAGAGATCTCAGAATTTCAACAATAATTCTCAAGGCAGTTTTCAGCAGAATAATCATAATAATTGCAAATTTTAGTCTCATCAACAACAACCACCTCAGCAGGCAAATTCTCAGCCGCAGCAGAATTTTAATTGGGAGACAATTATGAATAGTTTTATGCAGGAAACCAGAGCTTCCATTAGAAACTTGGAGGTGCAAATGGGGCAGTTGAGCAAGCAAATACCTTAGAGGTCTTCAAGTACATTTCTTGGTGACACAGTGGTTAACCCAAGAAAAGATTGCAATGCTATTCAATTGAGAAGTGGTAAAGTAGCTGGTTCTGAGACCAAGTTCAATGAGGAGCTAGTTGAAAAAGAAGCTCTAGAGGAGAAGAAGGAAGAAGTAGAGCACGTCCCTCCAAAGCGTGCAGACAACCCATTCCCAGACTCTCTTGACACTTATCCCTCATTACCTAAGGCTCCTGAGTACAAGCCTAAAATGCCATACCCTCAAAGGCTTCAGAAGGCTTCCAAGGACAAGCAATTCTCTAGATTTTTAGAAGTCTTCAAGAAGCTGCAAATCAACATTCTTTTTGCAGAGGCTCTTGTGCAAATGCCTCTCTATGCTAAATTCGTGAAAGAATTGTTGACTAACAAAAGGAATTGGAAGGAACAAGAGACAGTGGTGTTGACCAAGGAATGCAGTGCTATTATTCAACATAACCTTCCTGAGAAGATGCAAGATCCAGGAAGCTTTGTCATTCCTTGTACCATCAGAGATGTCACTATTCAGAGAGTTTTATGTGATCTTGGAGCTAGCATCAATCTCATGCTACTTTCAGTGATGAAAAAGCTTCAAATTGAGGAGGTAAAATCCACTCGTATTTCTCTTCAACTTGCTGATCTTTCTATTAAATTTTTTATGGGTATTGTTGAGGATTTACTTGTGAAAGTAGGACAATTTATTTTTCCTGCTAATTTTGTTATATTGGATATGGAAGAAGATGCAAAATCCTCTATTATTCTTGCTAGACCCTTTTTAGCTACAGGTAGAGCTTTGATTGATGTGCAAAAGGGTGAATTAACCCTGAGGGTCAATGAAGAACAGGTGGTCCTTAATGTATTTAAAGCACTCAAACACCCTAATGATTCTGAAGGGTGTATGAGAGTTGATGTTGTTGAACCACTTGTTCAAGAGGTACTGGAAGCTGAGGTACTTGATGATGTTCTGGATCCTATTTCTGAGTATGAATTAGTGGAAATTGATGATTCACCACCCCAAAAAACAATGGTGAACACGCCTAAAAGGGGGGAGGAAGTCCCCAAGCTTGAGCTCAAACCATTGCCTCCTTCTCTGAAATATGTGTTCTTGGGTGAAAATGAGTTATATCCAGTGATTATTATCTCTTCCCTGAAGCCTGGAGAGGAAGAGGCACTTATTACAGTGCTCAGGAGCCATAAAACAGCTCTTGGGTGGACCATTGGTGATTTAAAGGGGATTAGTCCAACCAAGTGTATGCACAAAATCCTTCTTGAAGATGATGCTAAACCGTTTGTGCAACCACAAAGGAGACTCAACCCAACTATGAAAGAGGTGGTCCAAAAAGAGGTAATAAAACTATGGGAAGCCGGCATTATTTATCCTATTTCTGACAGTCCTTGGGTAAGCCCTGTGTAGGTAGTTCCCAAGAAAGGATGGATGACAGTGATCAAGAATGAAAAGAATGAGCTTATTCCTATAAGGACAGTCACAGGATGGAGAATGTGCATAGACTACAGGAGGCTCAACACTGCTACAAGGAAAGATCACTTTCCCCTACCTTTCATTGATCAGATACTTGAGAGGTTAGCTGGTCATGCTTTTTATTGTTTTCTAGATGGATATTCTGGATATAACCAAATTGCAGTAGACCCTCAAATTCAAGAGAAGACAGCATTCACATACCCTTTTGGAGTATTTGCTTACAGAAGAATGCCATTTGGACTTTGTAATGCTCCAACAACTTTTCAGAGGTGTATGCTTTCCATTTTTTCTGATATGGTTGAAAAGTTCATTGAGGTATTTATGGATGATTTTTCTGTCTTTGGTAATTCTTTTGAATCCTGCCTTAAGAACTTATCTCTGGTCTTGAAACGGTGTCAAGAATCAAACCTTGTTTTAAATTGGAAAAATGTCATTTTATGGTTACAGAAGGTATTATTCTTGGACACTGGATTTCAAACAAGGGGATTGAGGTTGATAGAGCAAAGGTATAGGTAATTGAAAAATTACCACCACCATTTAATGTTAAGGCAGTCAGGAGTTTCTTGGGTCATGCAGGGTTTTATAGAAGATTTATAAAGGATTTTTCAAAAATTGCTAAACCATTGAGCAACCTATTAGTTGTTGATGTTCCTTTTGTGTTTGATGCTGAATGCCTGCATGATTTTGAAACTCTGAAGGCAAACCTTATCTCTGCTCCCATTATAGCTCCCCCTGACTGGGATTTACCATTTGAATTAATGTGTGATGCTAGTGATTTTGCTATAGGAGCTGTTTTAGGACAGAGGCATGGCAAGCTTATACATGTCATTTACTATGCTAGCCGTGTGTTAAATGATGCTGTATGTTTTTTATAACTTTAGGACCTATTTAATTGGTTCTAAGGTTATTGTTTATTGATCATGTTGCTTTGAAGTACCTTCTAACCAAACAAGATTCTAAACCAAGATTAATCAGATGAGTGCTACTCCTTCAAGAGTTTGATATTGAGATAAAAGAAAGGAAAGGGTCAGAAAATCAAGTGGCTGACCACCTTTCCAGAATTGAGCCTGAAGAAGGAGTACAATCACCCACAGCTGTGACTGAGACATTTCCAGATGAGCAACTATTCCTCATTTAGCAGGCTCCATGGTTTTCAGACATTGCAAATTATAAAGCCATGAATTTCATTCCAAAGGAGTACGGAAGACAACAGGTGAAAAAGCTACTAACTGATGCAAAGTACTACTTTTGGGAGGAGCCATACCTTTTTAGAAGATGCTCAGATGGTATAATCCGGAGATGTGTTTCAGATGAGAAGACACAACAAATTCTTTGGCACTATCATGGCTCTGATTATGGGGCCACTTTGGTGGTGAAAGGACAGCTACAAAGGTCCTTCAGAGCGATTTTTACTGGCCAACTCTCTTCAAAGATTCAAGAGAATTTGTGAAGCACTGTGATAGGTGTGAAAGAGCTAAGAATCTTCCTGCCAACCATGAGATGCCACAGCAGGGGATTCTTAAGGTTGAGTTATTTGATGTGTGGGGTATTGATTTCCTGGGACCTTTTCCACCATCATATTCCAACAACTATATCCTAGTGGCAGTTGATTATGTGTCCAAGTGGGTGGAAGCTGTGGCTCTACCCACCAATGATGCCAAAGTGATGATGAGCTTTCTTCAAAGATATATTTTCAGCCGGTTTGGTATCCCGAGGACACTCATTAGTGATGGTGGAAGTCACTTCTATGACAGACAGCTAGACTCACTTCTGCAGAGATATGGAGTCCGTCATAAAGTGGCAACCCCTTATCACCCTCAGACAAGTGGACAGGTTAAGGTTTCCAACAGGGAACTAAAGAAGATTCTAGAGAAGACCGTCAGCGTCTCAAGAAAGGACTGGTCTAGTAAGCTTGATGATGCTCTCTGGGCTTACTGGACAGCTTATAAGACTCCTATTGGCATATCCTCTTATCAGCTGGTCTATGGTAAAGCCTGTCACTTGCCAGTTGAGCTGGAGCATAAAGCTTACTGGGCAATCAAGTATCTGAACCTTGATGCTCAGGCTGCAAGAATTAAAAGAATGCTTCAATTGAATGAGCTTGATGAATTCAGATATTTAGCCTATGAGAATGCCAAGCTCTATAAGGAGAGAACTAAGATATGACATGATAAGAAGATTGTCATTAGAGTTTTTGAGCCAGGTCAGAGGGTGCTTCTGTTCAATTCAAAAATCAAACTCTTTGGAGATTCAGGAAGAGAATTCTGACAGGAAGTTTACAGTGAATGGCCAGAGGTTGAAGCACTATCTTGGAGGCGAGATTGATCGCCAAAGGTCCGCTCATCTACTGAATTAGTGGAACTGACCGTCAAACTAGTGACGTTAAAGAAGCGCTTGTCTGGAGGCAACCCGATAATTTCGTATCCTTGGTTTATTTTTCGTTGCGTTGATTTTATTATTTGTTTGACATTTATTGAGTTTTTACTGTTTTTCCCTTGTTTTACGTATATTTTGATCATGCAGAAATTTTAGAACAAGAACTAGACACTTAGAAGAATTTTTGCTAGCTCTGGAGACAGCTAATTTGGATTGGTTGGCGCCAAACTTGGGATTTCCAAGTTGGCACCGAGTGCTACATGAATCAGGGTAATTTGGGTCTGTAATCTTGATGCCAAACTTGGGCCACTCAAGTTCGGCGACGTGTGTGCGTGCACAAGAGGAATTAGGCTCTGGAAGGCCCACGCCGAACTTGGAAAATCCCAAGTCTGGCGTGGAGAATGACATAAAGGAGAGAAAAAGGGGAAGAGATAGCGCCGAACTTCAGGTTCTTCAAGTTTGGCGCCATTGTTGCGCATAAAAAGGAAAAGTTCTCTGCCAGGGGGACGCCGAACTTGGCTCCCCTGGCATTCGGCGTAGGAAATTCAACGGAAAAAAAAAAGTAAGGGTTGGCGCCAAACTTGAGCTTCCTCAAGTTTGGCGTGGGGAGGAGATATCCACTGTGTGAGTCACGACGCCGTACGCCACTATCCCCAAGTTCGACACCAGCTGATTCATTGTTCCTAATTTTTTGCCAAACGTGATCCCACATATCCCAACCATATCACATGGCTTCCCTCTGATTGATCCTTTCCCTTTTTACCTTACCTATTTATTTATTCCTTCATGCACTTTCTACTAAGCCTACCCCACCAACCCCTGAACCCCTCCTGACTTCTCTTCCCCCTTAACCGAATCTCACCCCCCTTCCCAATATATTCCATTCCACAACCCAACTTCCCATACACTGCAACCCTAAGTTCGACACTTCATTGTTCCTAATTTTTTGCCAAACGTGATCCCACATATCCCAACCATATCACATGGCTTCCCTCTGATTGATCCTTTCCCTTTTTACCTTACCTATTTATTTATTCCTTCATGCACTTTCTACTAAGTACTAAGCCT
>NC_029794.2:110581051-110587162 GCF_000816755.2 Arachis ipaensis | reverse complement strand
CTATAAAAAACCGACCCCACTCCTTCCATTCCTACCACCAACCTTCAACCCGTCCTCATAACAAACACATAAATTCACTACATTCCCAGCTTCCTCTATTCCTCCTTTCTCTCATCCGTTATAGACACAGCCCCCCTCTACCTTATAAACACACATCTTCTTCCCTCTCCAACCACACAAGCCAGTCCCTTCCCTTTCAAGACCGCAACCCTTCACGCCCTCCTCCTATGTCCATAACCCCCTTCTTTTCTCCTACTTCTTCTGTTTAATTATTTCCGTTCAAAAAAAACTTTTAGCATTGATTTTTATTTTCTTCTATTTAAAATTCTTCTCTCCTTTCTTCTTCCCCTTTGTATTTCTTTATTTTGATCGAGGACGAGCAACAGTTTTAAGTTTGGTGTTGTCACTTTGTTGTTTTATTCTGTTATTTCTATGATTCAAGAAGATTCCGCTCTAAACTACATGAAGAGCACTTTTATGATGTTACTGGCAAGAGGCCGGTTCTACCAGAAGTGCGGTTTAATCTCCAACTAGATGAATATCCAAAAATTCAGCGTGAGATTCAGAGAAAAGGATGGCAGTATCTGTGCAATTCGTACACACAAGTGAGGCAATTAATGGTTCAAAAATTTTATGGGAACCTGTGGATTACTTATAAGGATGTGTCTGGAGTCAATGAAAGGGATCACAGAAGCTTTGTATGGGGAAGAGTCATTGATGCCAGATTTCTTGATGCCAGATTCAGGAGCCAACTTCCTGTACTCCATGTCAATTTCTTCAGGGGTCTCTATGTGCTCACTCACAAAGCTGAGATACAAGGAGGAGGAGCGTCTTTTACTCTTAAGGATATTTCACAACTTTCAACAGTGTCTAATGAAAAACACGATTAAAAATTAAAAACAGGGGTAAAAGTCCAAAAATAATGTACCTCACTGGAACAGCTAAAAGACTCCTCACACCTTTCTGACCAAGCTCAACGAGAGTTTCATCTGTATATGATTTCAACCACTGTACCGGGCCCACTCGACTTTGGAAATTCACCCAACAATTCCATAAGAAACAGAGGCTCAAAAAGGTAAGCCAACAATTCAGCAATTAAAAAGCAAGTTAAATGAGGTTCAAACTAACCTGATAAGCAAGAGTGTGCTCATTGTTAATTCCTCTAGCTTTCAACTCCTACATGATCAGATTTGCCATCACTTTGTGCACTGATAAAAATAATAATAATAGCAGTAAGTAGAAGCAGAAGTAAAAGTATTGATATGAGGTGCTCCATTAAGTAGAAGCAGAAGAATTTTAATTGATCACAAATCATTAGGTTTTAATGTTTTGGCATATATGCCCCGACCAAGTATGAAGGAATTGTATGAATAGCTAAATCGAAAATATGAAACAAACAAGCTAAATAGAAACTCTCGACCATGCCATGCAAATAGAGAAATTCTCGACCACTTAGGAGATTTCGGTTGAACCAAGTTAAAACTAAGACATCAAGTTAACAGATTTCTGTTTTAGAAGAGCAATATGTACCATTCTTCTTAAGCACGTTCAAAACCTTCTTGGTAGGGCCTGCTATCATCGAACTCCGAAGTCCAAGCTCCTTGGAACTATATTTAGGATTTGAAAAGAAAACTCACCAATTTGAAAGCCAGGAAAGTTATCAACATCAAACATGCTTGTTCCTTTCAAACCAAAATAATGGATGGCCTACAGAGGAGTTGGATGCAAACATTTGGTCACCCCAGAAGATAATAATCAACTTCATACCATATACTTACTTTATAATTGTATGCAATAATCTAGTAGTGGTGCTTTACAACAAATTACAGTAACCTTAGGAGGTTTAGTGTAGGCATGAAAATCAAGCGGTACATTATACAATATCATTTAACCATAGGTGAGGTTGGTGTAAAATACCCTAGAACCTATTACCCTTTCATAACCTGTCTTGTATAGTCATATGCTGGTGCACTACAATATATACATGCCAATGTATTCTATAATACTAACATAAGTTTAATATTCATCTAAAAAATACATGCCAATGTAACTATTTGCTCTAAGGCTTTGTTCTGATAACTATTTGCTCTAAAAGTAACAAACTAGTGAAACTGGTAAATTTGTAGATGATAAAGCAAAATACCTTCTGTTTGTCATCGGTTGTCTGCCTCTGTAGTAAAGAAGGACTCCTTACATTTGAAAACAGAAAATCTCCAAGATCTTCTAAACGTCTTCTGAGATCACCAGGAGAAATCTTTGAAGAATGCTTCTGTTTGACACAGATTACATCTTGACCACCAATAGCCATACCTACTACTATGTGTGTACCATATGTCTGAATGAACCTGCCTAACAAAATTCATCAGCATCACATACGAATCAACATAGAAACCCAAACTTAAACACCATATCAAACTGTCAAGATCACTCCACATCAAATGAGATGGGTGCTATCAATGTCGAAACTCTTTCATTAGTCTGTTCGGTTCATCAATAAGACAACAACTAGGCTAAATTTTGTAGGATCGCCAAAATGATGAATGTATAACAACCAACAACGAATTGAATTCAAGACACTCAATATTTACACCAGGAATACAAAGATTAATTTAGTGAATTCGCCACTCTACTTACTAAACATAGTAGGGGCGTGGTGTTTACCTAGCCAATGTCGCCAGGTCCCATTGAGCAGGAACAGACTTCTTAACTTCCTCTTGCAGCACAAGTGGAGAAGCTGTTAGATGTAAATAGTCAAGCGAAATGAAATAACCATCAATAGCAAGATACTTGATGTCAGCAGCATCCCTCAACCAGTTACCACTTAAATCAAAAAGAGCATTGAAATAGCCAGAAGGTATTTTCCCTTGCACTGCCGATTTCTGATTTAACAACTCAGACATCTGAAAGTTTAAAAAAGATTCAGATAAAGATCTTAAAACCCAAACATAGTGATATAACAAAGCTTTCTAACTAATTGGCATCTTACAAATGAAACAGAGAAGAAGATATAGAGAAAAAGGAGGACCTGGTTGAACTCAAGCACATCGGATTTGAACCTTATTCTATCCCCTTTATCACAACGAATGTCCTCAGAGACCCCTCTAATGGTGATGGAGGCTCCACCAGCTGTAGGGATCAAAATATCCCTCTTGTACATTTCATCAAGCACCACCAACCTCTTCCCACCGCCTCCAACTCCCTTTGCAAAATTCATCTAAAAAATACATGCCAATGTAACATAAGTTTAAGATTCATCTACAAATTTAACATGGATTTAACTAACTAAATAATAATTATCAGAACAAGTCAAAGGGAGGCCAACAAACAAAACCTAAAATATTAAACAAAGATGGAAACAAAGACACAGGGAGCAATAACATTGCTGCACAAACGTTCACTTTCAGCGAATTATCTTCTGCTACTTCCAAGAACTTTAGGCAGGAGTGCCTAATTGGGGAAAGATTTCTCTTTCTGTTAATTAGTCCAAAATAGAGACACAGAGAATCAGGGAAGAAAGACTTACCAGTGCTTACGGTGCCGATTGAGACAAAGACAGAGGATTCCGAATCCAACGAGGGTTTGCGAGACAGAGACCACTGAGGGAGTAGGAGGGCATGCCGATGCCTAGGAGCGATAGAGAAGGGGATGGCAGCTCGGCTGCGACCCTGGTCTGACGAAGGAGGTGATGCTCAAGACGGAGAGACAACAGAGCTTGAGACGCAGTGAATCGTGCACTGCAGAGCTCGAGGCGCGGTGAAATAAAGACGGCGGAGCTCCAGGCACAGTTAATCACGGAGTAGTGATGAGAGTGGTGAATGAGAAAGTGATTTAGGGTTTGGGTGCGACAGAGAGTGGGTTGGGTGTGAGGGTTAGATAAAGGGCTGGGTGTGAGGGTTAGATGAACATGAAGGCGAGCATGCTGGGTGTGAGGGTCATGGCGATCGACTTGGTGCAACGGCAGCTTCCTGGGTGTGACGGCAGCTTGCTTCTAGGTTAAAAGTGAATTTGGGAATAACAGTGAAGTGTATCAGCTGTTATCATATCACTTCTATAGCTAGGTTAAAAGATAACTTAGAAAAAAATGTGGGAAATAAAATTTTGGGGTGAACTTTATCGGTACACTTTTGCAGGGTTAAGACAAATTAGCCACGCTTTTAAAGCATGCCTGTTTCTCTCTATGGCCACGCTTTTTAAGTGTGGCAAAAAAAAGTGGCCAAATCACAAATTAGCTGCCACCCTCATAAAAGCGTGCCCATTGACCACTTTTGGCCACACTTTAAAAGCGTGGCAAGAAAAATGTGTGCCGATAGGCCTTTTTTCTTGTAGTGTGCAGATTTATAAAACAACATTAATTCAACATCATAAACCAAAACAGCATATTACCTATTTGTATTGTAGGTGGTGTCGAATGAAATACCATCTCCGAAATACTCACAGGCGGCCCTGCTCCTTGCGTCCACCCAAAAAGCAAGCTTAATCGACTGATCATCCTCGAGTTCGAGCTCGAAAAAGAAATTCTGATTCTTCTCTTTCAGTTTTAATAAGTATTTCCCAAATTCTTTTGCATCCTCTAGTTCTGATGACATTCCGCACTTCTCTCGTGATGTAATTTCTCACATCTTTTCGATAAAATTTAACTCGCGGTAACCCTCCGCTACTGTCACAAATGATTGGTAAATTTTGCTTGGTCTGATTCCGGCTTCCTCGTTCTTCTCTATTGTACGACGCACGGACATGCTTAGTTCTCTGTATTGTTTAAGCATCTCTGCTTGATTTGCACAGCAAGGATGTGAATGATGCAACACGACCTTGGAAATGATCCAAATATCGATGTTCTTCAATATGTGTATATAAATTATTGCGGGACAATTTAATCCTGCTGAGGGGTTTGTCTTCTCTGTCGGAGATATTTTTTATTTCCATTTCCCCACTCTGCTACATTTAATCAATTGATTCTTAATTTCGTTTTCCTTCTTATTTATGCTCCGAACTCTTGTAGAAATACCTACAACTTTCGAATAATTCTTGTAGAATTTTGCAGCATCTTCAAGGGTGTTAAAAGTCATCCCAACCTTGGGAACAAACTGCTTATCAACATCACGGAGGAACTACAAAATACACCCAAAATAGTCCACAATACGCAATATTAAAACAAGCAAAAACTATAGATTTCAAATACAACTATAAAACCATCATAAAAAATAACAAAACTCATATTCATGAGTCATCATCAAACAGAAACTAAAACAATTCAACTAAAACAATAAGACAATTCACCCTCAGTCAATTGAAAAGTCAGAACCTGTAAATACACCCAAACTTTCTCAGGTTACACCCAAATATTCCTCATTTACACCCGAAAGTCTGATATAAAATGCAGAAGATTCATCAGAACTAGTACATTACATTCAATTCAAACAATGAACAATGAACAAAAAATTTCATAGGCAAGGTTCACAACATTAATCAGCTCCACAATCATAAACTACTAACAAAAATATTAACTGGAATTAAACCACACCTCAGAGACTTCATTGGATCAAAATTCACTTCGCTCTGGTTTAGCTGACAATCTGAAGTTAAATCATCCATTATCTTCAAAAGAATTTCAGAGCTTGATTTCAAAACAATTTCAGAGTAGAGCTTGATTTCAAAATGATTTCAGAGCTTGATTTCAGAAACAATGGAAATCGAGAAAACAAACAAAGAGAACGCACGTAAACGCCAAAAGGGAACGCAGAGAGAAACGCACGAAAGAGATCGCAGAGAGAAGGCACGAAAACGCAGAAGAAATTCGAAAAAGAAAACAAAATCCTTTCGAAAAAGGAAGTTATATATTCACGCGTTGATTGAAAAATCTGTTAAGAGGCGCGTGGATTAGACGTGCCAAAAGAGGCGCGTGTTATGTGTAATTGAGTATATGGACTTATAAGACTTGTATAGCAAAAACGCTTGTATGTGGAGAATAATTCATAAATATAATGGCTATTAAATATATTTTCTCTCATGAAATCAATAACTATATTAAATACGTTGTTTGTATACTATTTTTAGCTATATTTAATTTTAACCATTTAAATTAATCAAATTATAAATACATTCTCATATTTT
>NC_029794.2:110574284-110581026 GCF_000816755.2 Arachis ipaensis | reverse complement strand
TAAAAAGTTACAATTTATATTTTTTAATAATTTTTTTAATAAAAAATATTTTTCACATAATAAATAAATAAAAAAATATTTTATCTTATTGTAACTCAAATATAATTAATAAATAAAAAAAATTATATAAAATATTTAAATATAAAATTAATTTTATTATTTTTAAAAAATTTTAAAATATAATTCAAAAAAAAATTTTAAAACTTCACCCAAACAAATTCTTATAAGATGAATCCATACTCTATATATATATAAAAAGATCATTGTTAGGTAACTTGCGTTATTGACTTGTTTGGTAATGCCGTATGCAACCTAACATGATAACGATAACATCAATATTATGGAAAGCAAATGCCTTTCGAATTCGAGGTTACCTGATAGGCCAGGGCATAATTTCATATCTTTATAGGTCAACGTAGGTCAAGTACGTTATAGTGGTGGGGTTATATATATTTAAACACGCAATTCAATCAAAATATGCAGTGTGGCTTGATTTATTTGGTGTTATTTAGGGCAATAAATTATTAGAGTATAAACATAAATATTTTGTAGAATTAATGAGATATATATGTTCTTATTGTTAGTCTATTTGAGATATAGTTTATCATAGAAAGAAAGATGTTATTATATCTTTTCTACAAATGAAGTATACGTCGAACTTCAAAAAATATTAAATAGGATGAATCTTATATTCAATTTAGTAATAATTCAAAGAAACGAATAAATGTGATGTAAATGAGTATTAAATTTTCAGATATTTTTTATTTTTTATTTTGCTTTACCTTATATAGACTTACAAAAATATAATCATTTTTAAATATCTTCAATTATTGTCGAGATATTAGTGAGCTGTGTGTGAATTATAGTGTGGTTATGTTTGAAATACCAACATTTATTTTGACTACTTCTCCAAACTATTAAAAATGATATATGAGGAAGTTATTTTTCTATTTTACTTGAATGATTATATATATTTATTTGACTTGTTCTCCAAATTATAAGTGTGGCAGTTATCGAATAGTATGGGATGGACCAGATTATAATGAATAATTTATAGGTATAACGGTCCAGTTATACGCAACAACGTGAATGGTGGTTGTTCATGAGCCATAAAAATTCTAGTTTATAACCCAAATTTAACCTATTTATTTTTAAGAGAAGTAGATTGAGCTTTATGAAAATCAAGTTATGACTTGATAAGATATAACAAAGATGTGATTATGTAATAATTTGGAGGTATGAGGATTAGTCCAAGATCAACTTGGTAATCTTGAAAATAAAGTTGGATAAGCTTGTCATTTGAAAAGGTGCTGCTTATATTAGTATATTTTTGGACGAGCATATAGGTGATTGTTTATTGGACTGACGCCAACTTATAGGTGTTGGTTTGTTTTGACTGATTCCAACTTATGATTGCCGATTTATTTGCATTGATTCCAACTTAAGGTGTCAGCTTGTTTAAACTGATTCCAACTTATAATTGTCGGTTTGTTTTTGTATGCCACATTTGATGTTGGTTTGTCATAATATGTGTAGTGTGTAGGAAAAACAGTAGTCGAATTAAAGGTAAGAATAATAATAATTAAAAATAAAGAATGATGAAGTTGAAAATAATGTATTATTTATTGAGAGTTACAATCCTAGCACAGGAGGTGCAGGATGAAGTGTCTCGTTAAAACCCTTTTAAGAAAAACCTAGTATGAAAAAAATTTTGTGAATGGAAAAAAGAGTACATCTTCGGAAAGGTCTTTTTGATTGTCCTCTTTTTAATGAGTTAGTTTATTGCTCTGACGAGTTTGTCTGAGTTCTTCAATTACCATCTATCCAACTTTTTTTTTTTTTTCAGAATTCAACTAAAGTCTTCGATTTGTCGACAAAGTTGAGGTTGGAGAATTCCATCGCTATTTTATTGAACCTCGTTATGTAGTCACAAAGACTTTTGGGTTGACCTTTTTTTTATTGTGCTAAGATAGTCAGAATCATGGACGTATATCTTAGATGCTGCAAAATTGTTGGTAAAGAGGTCGGCCAATTTCTAAAAGGTAGAGATTAAACATGCAAGTAAAATATAAAGATCATAATAAAGCATACAAAAAGTTAAGGAAAGAATGACAGATAATAAGGTTAGAAGCACTGATCACTAGCATAGTAATACTTTTTTTTTATTGGTGTTTAACATTATTATGATTATTTATATCTAATAGGAACTGTTGAATGTATTTCTTCAACCAAATATATTTGTGAACAGTCAAGAGAGTTTATAAAATTTAAGGTAATTTTTAGTTATAAAATATCTCAATAAATAATTACTTACATTATTGTAAACAAATTAGCATAGTAATACTTTATTTATTTCTTTCACTTAATAACAATTTTATATTAATTTTTTTTTTTGTAGAATCTTAGATACATACTAAAAGAGCTTTTTTGATGCCAAATATACTTGGATTGCTATTGATCTTGAAAAATATTTGATGAAATTATTGAATGGTGTAAAAGAGGAGAAGAATCTGTTATTTATAATTTGTTTTTTGGGATATTTATTTTGAAATTTCATATTGTAATTTTACTATTTTGATTGATTAAAACTTGTGTACAATCTTTTTTCTCTATTTCAATTAGTATGTTTATAATACCATATCACAAATTACAGAACATATATAATTACTTTGAACAATAAATTCATGCACAATAAATTTATTCCTACACCAATTCATACTCAATATCCTATTACAATTTTGAACAGATGTGCTTCTCATCTTTAACATCAGAATTTTCATAGAAGTCAGACAAATAAGTGTTTTTTTTTTTAATAGGAGAGCTCAACACAATAAGTGGAGCAAGAACAACAACAAGCAAATAGAAAAGTTAAAAAAGAAAAAAAATCGCAAAGCGTCTCATGTCTTGGTGGAACTCTTCATAAAAGCGTTCGGTTAAACTGATTGAATCTTCGCTAACTCATTTGCTCTGGCAATGATCTACAAAATTGACAATTATCTACAGAATTTAAAAATTGCAGACTCAGATTCTGTCATACCAAACTCCTGTAGTGGCTACTTTGCATAACAAGAGAATATAATCAAAATTTAATCACTACTAAATATTATTAAGGTCTAAATAATAAAAACAGAGTACTACTTGAATGGCCAACATTACAAACAAGTAAAGTCATCAAATTTCATTATAAATTACATTCTTAAACCTTAAGATGATTGCAGGAACAATAAAACTGTTTAGGCAGGCAGAACTTGCAGCACATGTCTTCCAGAACCTCATTGTTCTCCTCTACTTATTTTAAAGTGACACCAAATACCTAATTCAAAAAACATAATCTTAAAAATAATTTTGTTTAAAAAAAAATACAGTATTTTCAGAAGCAAACACAAATAAGAAAAAAAATCAAAAGAATTGAAAGAAAAATACAGCATTTTCACAATCAAATGAATTTTTTTTTATCTATTGCTGTGTTCCTTTCTCAATATCTAATCGCAATGAAAGAAAAATATTATATATATCACATCATTATCCAAAATTTAGACAACCAAACTATGGCAATTCAAAGAGAAAGAAAAAAATAACTAATTTTTCTCATCTTGTCATCCACATCAGTAATAAGATATTTCATATCCCAAATACTTTAGGTACCTGTCTAATTGCAAAACCAACCACACAAATTTAAACCAATTATTATCAACAAGGATTATTAATTTAGGGATTTAGTGATTGAGATAGAGAAAGAAGAACTTGAAAATGTCTCAAACCTTAAATTCCACTTTAGGTCTCAAAAGCTCTCTCTTCTTGCTCGTCGTGTTGTGTAGCCATACTTCGGGAGATAGAGCTTTCAGATTCTGGCCTCCGATTTCGATGCGAGATTCGTATTCGTCTTCAATAGCTAAGATTCTACTCATAGAGTTGCTAATGCAGGAGAAAGAAGACGAGAAATGAAAGTTCTTCTTCTTGTTGTTACTGTTGGGGAAAAGAATAGGACGAGTAGAGTGTGAAATTAAAGAGAAGAAGAAGGGTTTGAAGAATTTGAGAAGAGAGAGCTTCTTCTTGTTGTTGTTAGTGCACCAGAAGAAAATGGGGCTCGTGGAGAATGAAATCGAAGAGAAGAAGAGTTTGTAAAATTTGAGAAAATAATAGTCATAACTATAATTATAATTAGGATCGTTGATTTTATCAAGGTTTGAAATCAAAGACTGGACAGTGTCAATTTTTTTTCTATCAGAGAAAATTCACTCTCACATTACACTGTTGTTGGAGTAGGAGAGGTTCTTCACTGGTGCTGTCATTGTGGGCGTCTTGGTAAAATTATTGGAGGAAAATTCATTAGCATTGAAGGCAAGGAAGGCCATGAAACATTAAAGAAATTGAAGTTGTGCTTGAAGCACTTAATCAAGCAATTCAAGATGGAGTTCACATAATTTCTATTATTTCTATGAAAAGTTTTAGAAGGCTAATTCAACACTTCATTCGTTAAGTATATTGAGAGTTTTGATGCGTTACAATTACTCAGTAAAATTATTAATAACATGGACTTGATGCTAAGTATGTTATTATCTTAATTGGTGATCTTTAATTTAATCAATCTTACAAAATAAAAAAAAAAAAAAAGAAACAAAATAGGGAGCGTCCACACAAAGGATACCAAAGAAAATACTTGGCATGTTAGGAGTCTCAGTGTTTGTTTAGGCGTCATTATTTTGATAAAAAAAATTTCAATAAAAAATTTATTTTTTATTTTTTAGCGTGTTTAGCAAATTTCTAATAGTAAAAGTAAAAGTATTAGAAAAAAAAATATCTTTTTTGAGAAGCTGTAATTTACATCTTTTTTTTTAAAGATTTTTTTTCTTAAAAAAAAGATATTTTTCATGTAATAAATAAACAAAAAAGTATTTTTATATTGTTATATCCAAATATAATTAATAGATAAAAAGAATTTTTTACATGAGATACTAAACATAAAAATTACTTTTACTTTTTTATGAGATCTTTTAAAAAAAGATAACTCAAAAAAAATCTTTTTCTAAAAACTCACCCAAACAAGTTCTTAAGACACAAGAGACATCTCCAATACGGACAAACTCGCGCGTGTCCACCGTGCACCCCTTCCGTACAGTTTTACAACCACACCCTATTCCTTAATATCACTCGTTCAAATTTCTTACAATATATCTGATTGGTCCTAAGTCATGAAAGACTGAAATGCCACAAAAATACAGTGGCATAGATGAAACTATATATATAAGGTGAATTCTCCTATCTCTTTAATTTTGGTACCGAAATTGTCGAATTTATTTTTTATGGTAAATTTTAAATATTAAAAATTTATTTATTTTTATATTTTTTAATTTAAATATTAACATTTATCTCTTTTTAGTAAGTTAGGTAAGTATATATAGATACCATAGTATACAATATATTTTGACTTTATTTAGTAGAAACTTACATACAGTTATATATCTTCGTGAGAAGTTGATAATTGAAAACAACGTACTACCCGGCCCCTACCCCCTAGATGGTTTTTTCTTTCTTTTCAATTTGGAGGGTAGTTGAATATGGTTCTCAGATACATATTGGGTTAATGGGCCTAAAACTGAAATCCGAACTGTGATAATCAGTTTAAGATATATGACATAATATAGACCATAAACAAAAAATTATACCAAAAACTGGAAAAGAAAGACAATCGGATATGAGCTATGAGCCATATTTGACATTGTCTTGCACAAATCCTCTTTTCTTTTTATAGAGATAAGTTATCCTTTCAAGGCCCAAAATCCTTTCAAGAAGAAACAGTAAGCCTATACGTCTACGTTCTTATGATTATTACGAGCTAATACTCAAATGGATTCTTTAAATTTCACTCATGAATCACTTTAATCTTTCAAAAAAATTTATAGGCCAATTTGTGGAGTTTTTTATTTAAGTTAAATAAATACATAAATTACGGAAACACATAAAAGAGGAAGGAATTACATAAATGCGTAACATTATAGATTTTGACACCTTGTGTTATGATGGTACAACTGTCACAGCACAGAATTTCAGTCACCGAAATATACTTATTTTTCAATTCACCTTTTAGCATCTGAAATATGTAACGTTATACATTTATGTAATTACTTTATATTTTATATATTTTTATAATTTATATATTTATTTAATCTAAATAAAAAAAATTTGATTTGAGTCATGAGTAAAAAATTATAAGCCAATTTAAATCCATTAAAATAATAACATACCAAAAACATGTCGACAAATCGTATTATGACATATAATACTATCATTTATATCAATATACCGCGTATTACTAACAAATACAATATTATTTTATTTTATATGATTAATGTTAAGATGTTAATATAAATAATTTGAGGAGATCGATAACATTAGAGTATTATTAAAATTTTAATAATTATTTAAAAATTAAAATAAATTTCAGAGTCAATTTAAATATTAATTCTAAGTTTATAGAGAATATTTTAGACCATTTAAAAACCGAAATTTCCTAAAAAAAAGGGATATATTTTCTTTACTAATTTTCGTAAATCTGTATCTTAATAATTGTTGTGTCGTTATAATCTTAGTTTTTCCAACTAAAAACTTAGTCATGTCTATCAATTTCATCAACATTGACTTTAATCTTAATTTTTTATTGACATGGAGGCTGACATGGTTTAGTTTTATTTCTGTAAAAAATGTAAAAAATGAAAACAGAAGAGAGTATGACTTGGCAGTA
>NC_029794.2:110571956-110574264 GCF_000816755.2 Arachis ipaensis | reverse complement strand
TACTACTTCTTAGACATTATAATAATCATCTCATTTTAAGGGCAATGTACTCAAATAAATAAAAGGAGAGAAAGTTTTACGTGATTGTAATAATTGGAACTTTTTTATCTGTATGTCTTTTTTTTTTTTGTTATTATGTAATCTGTGAAAGTTAACCACGGTTTCCTATTTACATGTAAATCGTGGTAGTCTGCAACGGTTTAATAAGGAGAAGTGTTGAAAGTAAACCGTGGTAGGTCACAACGGTTTAGCAAGCAACGAAATATACCTAAAAAACTCTATAGCCAGCCACGGCTTATGAAGGGTTTTTTAAACTCATAAACTCCTGTAGGCTGCCACCGTTTATGAGAAAAATTATTAATGTTCAACAAATTAAATAGTAATGAGCAGAAGGGTTTTGAAAAAGCTTAAACACCATTTGATGTCAACTGCAATACTATGATTAAACCTTATTAGTGGCTAGAAGGCCATATTATACCTGATGTAATTTGTTATGTATTACTCTCGTACTCCAGTGTATATATATATGTACTTGTAAACCAAATACCAATACACAGTCTACCAATCAAGAATTAAACCCTAGCAGAGAAAGAGTACGTACTCCGTACTCAGAGAGAATGAGAGAAGGAGAGAGCGGGAGAGAGCGTTTGAGGGTGAAACACGGTGAAGAAGATGGCCATGCCATCGAAAGAGATAAGGGGGAGAGTGTGGGAGGGTTTGCATCAGGTGTGAAGGAGGGATCAAGTAAGGGCGACCTTAGTTCCAGGCTGACTTCCAAGATTTCGTTCCGTGACAAGGTTATTGGTTCTACGGTAGCCACAGGGATAAATCGGGCTGAAGCTCTAGATGAGGATTCCATGGCAGTGGTCACTGGAAAACAAGGAGATCCTATGCCTCCAAGAGTTTGCTTCTCCGAAGAGGCTAGGAACATCCTTTCTGAACCATACAAGGAAGCAATTGTGATTAAGGTTCTTGGAAAAAACCTTAGTTACACGGCCATGTTTCACAAATTAAAAGGGGTATGGAGGATCACCGGTGGATATGAAATATTGGATGTGGGTTTTGGGTACTTCCTCGTTAAATTTGATCGCATGGACGATCGAGAGAAGGTTTTACTAGGGGCCATGGATGATCTTCGGTCACTATATTGCGGTCAAGCCATGGACACCGGATTTTAAACCTTGTGAGGACACTTTCGGGGAGACTATGGTTTGGATTCGAATCTCTGGTTTGAGCATATGGTACTATCAGGATAAAGCCATGATGAGAATCGCTTCTGCTGTGGGAAGACCAGTCAAGGTGGATCTGGCTACTAAGTTGGCGGAAAGGGGAAAATTTGCTCGGGCTTGCGTGCAAATTAATCTTGGTTTGCCGGTGGTCCGGAGTGTGATTGTCGATGAGTTTGAATATAAGGTGGAGTATGAATGCTTACACCTTATTTGTGACAAGTGCAATTGTTTCGGGCATCCAGCAACTGACTGCAGAATGACCCCAATAGATTCGGAAAGGGTGGATCGAAAGGAAACATCAGTGACCGAGACGGCAGCCCAGGTGGTGCAGCCACAAGAAGCTTTAAAAGAGAAAATTTTTGAATTTGGATGCAATCCCAAAGAGTCAGTGATAGTTGCAGAAATTGGGGAGGAATTAGATGATACGTTGCATGGGAAGGAAGTGGGGTCCCAACATTTGGAAAATGAGGCTGGCTGGACCAAAGTCAGCGGTAAAAGGAGAGGAAAATTGAGTCAATCAAATAAAGCCCAACAAACATCTAAAGATAAAATGCCGGTGCGCTTAAATCAGAAATTGGACCAGAACCGTGACTTTGGGCTACGTATGAGAGGAGCCGAATCAGGGGTGAAGACCGGGTCGGTTAGCGGATCTAAGGCACGCATGGCATCTTCCAAACAGCAAGGGGTGAAGGGCAAATCTGTCTCCGTTGCGGTGCCGACTTTCACTGCCATTATCAAAAACGGACACAAGAGGTTGCGCGCTTCTTCTTTGCAGAATTCGCCGTCAACTCCAGACTGCCTTGGCGACACCAGCAAGCAGCAAATCGGCAAATTAGAAGGGTTGTCAGTGGAGGGACACAGACAAACTGGGCAACAACCGGACAAGGACAAGCAAGGCTTAGGGGGATATGATGGTGGATCTTCATCATCTCGTTAGGGACTTCAGCTGAGGTTGGTCCTTTTTACAATACAAATTATTTTATGGATTATTTAGATTTAAGCTTTCTATTTTGGAATATTAGAGGTGCCTCTAATAAATTGGCCCGGGTTCATAGTAAGGAGTTAGCGAATAAATTTCA
>NC_029794.2:110548030-110571912 GCF_000816755.2 Arachis ipaensis | reverse complement strand
ATCTCTCATAGAGTTTCCCAAGGTTTGTGGAACCCAGTTGCGGTTTCTAGGAATGGACCACGACTCTCTCATTTGATGTTTGTAGATGATCTTTTGCTTTTCTGTAAGGCATCAAAAACTCAAGTAATAGAGGTCATGCATTGTTTGGACTTGTTTTCTAGAGCGTCAGGTTTAAAGGTAAATCTTCATAAGTCAAAGGCCCAGTGTTCCAAGAGGGTGTCGGAGAGGAGAAAAGAGGTTCTCTCAGGGGTTTCTAACATCCGAGGAGTGGTGGCCTGCAGCAACAAAAAAGTATAGTGCAAGGGAGGGTTACAGATGGTTATTAAAGAAAACATTAAATTGGAATGCCAACAGTAATTGGAACTGGTTGTGGAACACAAACATTCCAGAGAAGTTCAAATTTACTATGTGGCTTAGCTTACATGATGCTCTACCAACTGAGACATTTCGATTCAAGCGGCATTTAGCTTCTTCAGATATGTGTAAGAGATGTAACAAGGCGCAGGAGACTATGGAGCATTGCCTTAGAGACTGTGAACGATCAAAGGCAATTTGGTATATGTTGGATCCTAGTATCCTGGACTCGACGGCTGGTACTGCTCTTGAAGAGTGGTTTCGGAAGGCCTTGGCTAACAATGAGGCGTCCTTTGAGCTAAATATGGTGCCAAGAGTAACTCTAATCATGTTATTTGGTCTGAGCCTGGTGTTGATCTCCAACGAATCATCCGCTCGGATTTAGAATAGTTTTTGCTTTGTTTCTTTCCTTGTTTAGTCACCAAAAAAAAAAATACCAATACACATTACAATTCTTTCACTTTTGTATTGTAATATGGTATCAGATCAGAAATTTCACGCTTTTTCCCTTTTTTCCTCTTTGGTAACCCTTTCCGAGAAAATTTCCTAATTTTCTTGCCACGATCCTCTCTCGTACTCATCATGAACATCATAACCACTTAGATTTCTCCTTTTCCTCAATCGATTCTTTCGATTCTTTCTATTCTTTGATTTCTTCTTGACTAATTTCTGAGCAATGATGTCGACCCTTTCAAATGAAGGTCCGTCACAGGCCGCTCCTCCGGCTTCGATGCTACATTCGTCAGTTCCTGAAGCTTATACACTTCATTCAAGTGATCATCCAGGGCTCATACTGGTGTCTCAACCACTTCAAGAAGATAACTATGCTTCTTGGTGTCGATCGATGCGTCTCGCACTCAGTGGAAAGCGCAAAATCGGGTTCATTGATGGCTCCCTCCCAAAACCAGACCCTGCTCTTGATCCAGTGCTTGCAGAAACATGGCAATGCACCAATGATATAGTCACTAGGTTGCTAAATTCGATTTCAAAAGATATCGCAGCAAGCGTGATTTACGCTGGCTCAGCTGCACTTTTATGGCAAGATCTGGAAGCTAGGTTCTCCCAAAGCAACGCGCCTCGAATTTTTGAGTTAAAGAAATCACTGATGACACTAACTCAAGGATCTCTCACTGTTTCACAGTACTTCACAAAACTGAAAATTCTTTGGGAAGAACTCAACACCTTTAAGCCTCTTGTTGCTTGTTCTTGCAGTGGAGTGAAGGTCATCCAAGCATATCTAGATCAAGAGTACGTCATGCTATTCCTCATGGGATTGAATGAAAATTTGGCAAATGTGAGGAGCTAAATTCTGCTCTCAGATCCCCTACCTCCAATTGAAAAAGTTTTCTCGTTAGTGTTGCAAGAGGAGAAACAGAAAGCACTCACTTCATCTCAACCACCTCAACACATGGCTTTTGCCGTGAAGCAAGCTCCAAGACTCATGGCAACTTCTGGATCTAAGATGAAAGGCAAGAAAGACCGTCCTCAATGTGCATACTGTGGCTATCTCGGCCACACAGTAGAAAAGTGCTACAAACTGCATGGCTATCCACCGGGCTACTCACAGAGCAGAAATACTCGCCAAGTCACTCAGGTGAATCATGTCGACAAGCTCAAACCAAGTCAAGAAAATCAAGATTCTCAGACAAGCAACAGATTCTCACTTACAGCATCACAATACAATCAGTTAATGGCGTTGCTTCAGACTCAGCAAGCAATGCAAGCCATAGAACCTGAAATCTATGCATGTGAAATATTTTCTTCATGTTACATGAATCAAAAGGCAATGTCCAGCTCCTGGATCATTGATTCAGGGGTAACCACACACATAACCAACTCCTTCTCTGCTCTTATCAACCCACAACCATTACGTAATCATTTTGTAGCCCTACCAGATCAAACTAGAATTAAGGCCTTAACCACTGGCAGTGTCATTCTTAACCCCATCAAACTCTCTACAATGTCATTTTTATTCCTTCTTTTCGAGTGAATTTAATTTCTGTAAGTTCTTTACTAAAATTGTCTTGTTGCATGGTTACCTTCTCTGACCTCTCTTTTATTTACAGGACAAGATCTCCAAGAAGGTGATTGGCAAAGGTGATGAGTTAGATGATTTGTTTGTGCTGCAATCACCTTCCATAGCACCTTCCACACATATTACTGGTTCTTGTCATCAAGCGTCCTTTGTTAGTAGTGATATTTGGCATGCTCGTATGGGTCACACATCTGAAAAGATTTTGAATAAATTGAGTCCTATTTTGTCATTAAAATCCATCAAACATAATCATTTAAATTATCCTGTATGTCCATTAGCAAAACTTAAGCGTCTTTCTTTCCAGTCACAAAATAATTTCTGTAATAATGCCTTTGAATTGATTCACTGTGACATTTGGGGCCCTTATGGTACTTTCACATACAATAATATGAGATATTTTTTCATAATTGTAGATGATAATTCAAGATTTATTTGGACTTATCTTTTGAAACAAAAATTCGATGCTACTAACATTCTTATGAATTTTGTTAACATGGTGGAAACTTAATTTAGTGTTAAAGTAAAACAGATTCGATCTGACAATGCCAAGGAGTTATTACTCACTGATTTTCTGTAATTGAAGGGCATAATTCACCAATTTTCATGTGTAGAGAGACCCAAGCAGAATTCAGTTGTATAAAGAAAGCATCAACACTTACTTAATGTTGCAAGAGCCCTCTTTTTTCAGTCCAAGGTGCCCATCAAATTCTAGGGAGAATGTATTCTGACTGCTACCTTCTTGGTGAATAGGTTGCCTAGTCCAGCCCTGCAGCACATTTCACCATATGAGAAATTATTCCTCAAGCAACCAGATTATTATGCACTGCGGGTTTTCGGATGTCTGGTTCATGCATCCACGTTAATATCTCAGAGGAACAAATTCTCTCTAAGGGTTGTAAAAGCAGTTTTTGTTGGATATCCTTCAGGGTATAAAGGATACAAGTTATATGATTTAGAGGCAAAGAAGTTCTTCATATCCAGAGACGTCACATTCAATGAAAGTGTATTTCTCTTTAATGAGTTACCAGCTAATCAGTCTCCTTTTGTGGATAATTTCCCAGATGTGGTGATGCCTACAGTGCTCCAAGACATTTCTCTTCATGGCTCAGCACCAGTTCAGCAATCATTGACCAATTCTTTCAACCCTCATCAGCCAACAATACCTTTAACACCTGATCACAATCATGATGTTATCCCTGAACCTCAACCATCTCAACCTATCCTTAGAAGATCTACTAGACTAACTAACCCTCCACAATACCTTCATGATTACCAATGCCATAATGTTGCCACCATAACCAATTTCAAATATTTAACCAAACCATACATGAACTTTGTAGCCAATGTGAACACTATACCTGAACCTGCTTTCTACCACCAAGCTATGAAATACCCAGAGTGGCGACAAGCCATGAATGAAGAGCTTCGAGTAATGGAAGAAACTAACACATGGACCTTGGTGCCTCTTCCACAAGGAAAACACACCATAGGCTGCAGATGGGTATACAAGGTAAAGTGTAAGGCTGATGGATCAGTAGAGAGATACAAGGCGAAGTTGGTCGCAAAGGGATATACGCAAAAAGCTGGGATAGATTACAAAGATACCTTTTCTCCAATGGCCAAATTAACTACTGTTCGGGTTCTTCTATCACTAGCAGCCATCAATAACTGGTTTTTGTTACAAATGGACGTGAATAATGCGTTCCTTAATGGTGACCTCTTTGAGAAAGTCTATATGGATTTGCCTCTTGGATACAAGACCAAGGAGTCGAATCTTGTGTGCAAATTGAATAAGTCCATCTATGGCCTAAAGCAAGCATCCAGACAATGGTTCTTTAAATTCTCCTCAGCATTATTGAGCCACAATTTCAAACAATCCAAGAGAGACTACTCCCTTTTCACCTTTGGCACAGGTGACAGCATAGTCTACTTACTTGTATACGTGGACGACATCATCTTGGCAAGCTCCTCCAAGAAAATGATGTGCAAGATACAACACTTGTTAGAATCTATGTTTAAACTCAAGGTTTTAGGTGATTTAAAATACTTTCTGGGGCTGAAACTTGCAAGATCATCCGAAGGCATTGTCCTTAGCCAAAGAAAGTACACCTTGAGCATATTGGAAGACACCAACTTTCTTGATGCTAAGCCGAGTTCCTTACCTATGGAGACAAATCTGAGGATGAGTGCCTTTGATGGGGACCCATTGCACGATCCTTCCACTTATAGGCGTATAATTGGGAGGCTAATGTACCTTATAATATCACGCCCTGACATCACATATGCTGTCTCCACATTGAGTCAATTTGTATCCAAACTAACCACCATTCATCTTACTGCTCTCCACCACTTACTGAGGTACTTAAAAGGGAGTGTGGGACAAGGCCTTCTCTTCTCTGCCAAGTCAGAACTGCGACTTATGGCATACGCTGATGCTGATTGGGCAGGTTGCTCGGACACTAGAAGAAGTGTCACTGGTTACTGCGTTTTCATTGGTGATTTCCTTATCTCTTGGAGATCAAAGAAGCAACACACTGTCTCAAGGTCTTCCGCTGAATCTGAATACTGGGCTATGACAACAGTGGCAGCTGAATTAACCTGGTTGAAAGGTCTTCTCTCTGACTTCAAGTTGACATCCCATCTTCTATGCTCTTTTGTTACTCACAATCAGCCATCCACATTGCAACGAATCCCACATTTCATGAGAAAACAAAGCATATCGAGATCGATTGCCACTTTGTTCGAGAGCGAGTGATGGCAGGATGTCTGAATCTCATTCACGTTCGGACACAATACCAACTAGCTGATGTGTTTACTAAGCCTGTAACTCTAGCTCAGTTAAATAATTTCATTTCCCAAGTTTGGCATGATAAACATTTATCTGCCAACTTGAGGGGAATATTATACCTGATGTAATTTGTTATGTATTACTGTCGTACTCCAGTATATATAGTATTGTAATAGGCCAGCAACTTTGTTAAATTCTGGCCAGCATGTAACCAGCAAAGAAAAGTGAATCATTGTATGAAATCTCACATCAATCTCACACCATTAAAACTATCATTGATGATTATTTGATGGCTACAAATCACAAAAGTTGTTGGCCCCTAACATTCCTCATAATTTAAAGCTATTTTAACTAGCATACAAAAATTAAATTGACTTCAATTAAGAGTAATAATAAATATAGCTGTTAGAAAAATCCTAACAATATATTTTAAGAAACAAAGTTTCATTAATAAAACTAAATAGTTAAATTTACAATATTTAGTTAGTAAGGAAGAACCAATGTTTAATTAAATAACATTTTACAATTATTTTGACTGTTAAATTATTTTTTAAACTTATTTTTTAAGAATTTAGAATTTAGTATTTTTATTTATTTCTTACCTATGTTTTAGTACATTCGAGTATGACGAATCAAGCATGGATCTGAATTTTATTGAAGAATTTGATATTTAACCAATGAATTTGATATTTAACAGCTATATTTATTATTACTCTTAATTGAAGTCAATTTAATTTTTGTATGCTGGTCAAAATAGCTTTAAATTATAGCGCTACTAATAAGGTTTATTCAATCTAATAGTTACAGTTAAATCATAACATTGCAGTTGACATCAAATGGTGTTCAAGTTTTTTCAAAATTCTTCTGCTCATCACTATTTAATTTGTTGAACATTAATAATTTTTTTCATAAACTGTGGCTGGCTATAAAGTTTTTTGGATATATTTCGTTGCTTGCTAAACCGTTGTGACCTACCACGATTTACGTTCAACACTTCTCCTTGTTAAACCGTTGCAGGCTGCCACAGTTTACATGTAAATAGAAAACCGTGGTTAGCTTCCACGGATTACATAATAACAAAAAAAGACACGCAGATAAGAAAGTTTCAATTATTGCACTAACGTAAAACTTTCTCTCCTTTTATTTATTTGAGTACATTACCCTAATTTTAAATATAATAATACTTTCACTAAACAATGGTTATTTTGAACCATGAATTTATCACTTAGAAAAAAATTTACATTTAATATTTCAAAAATAATATATTGAGTATTGACTACTCAATATTACCACTAAATCTCTGTTATTCATGTTTTAAAAAACTCGTAAGACGAGTAGCTTTTGGTTTGACTATGAACTCAAAATAAAAAAGGACATAAAATCTTTCATAAGTCTTGTTTTCTGTGGATTCAAATTTATTACCAATCTATCAGATTATTTTTTTAAAGTATTTTTAAGGATGTGTTCTTAAATTGCGAGAGAAAAGGTTTTGGAGGGGGAAATAAAAAGAAAAGAAAAAGGGTTTAAGATTTTTAAATATTTTTTTATTCACAAGTTTAAAATAAATAAGGAAAAATGATTTAAAAGGTTTAGGTCCATTTGAAAAGTTTTAAAAGTAATTTTTTTTAAATTTTTGACTTATAAAATGTAATAGTATTAATGGGACGCGATTCTATATTTCTTAAAATTTTAGAGTACTAAAACTCCTGTTAAAAAGTTAGAAAAAAGTTAGCATTTATGATTATTTTATATTTTTTTATTTAAAATTTGTTTGGACTAGGATTAATATTTTACATTGGATCTGTGGGCAATTTTAGTATACAGATGACCATTTACAGATATTTAAAATTCATTTTTATTATACTATACATACTAAAGCACACTTATATTGTGATTTTTTTCTATGTTTTGTATCTTCTTATTTAAACACTAATTCATAAAAATAAACATAAATATATAATTGAACAACTATATACTGTAAAAATTTGATATTATTGAAGGATAAAATTAAAATTTATTTTTATGTATTATATTTGTCTCCAACGTTTTCGTTCTATTTACGTCCCTAACGTTTCAAAATCGTTTCAATTTTGTCTCGTCGTCAATTCTGTTAACAGATTTTTAAGCGCTGGACAACATTGAGCCAATTTTAAAATATTAGGCACTTAAATATGATAATTTAAACGTTAGGGACAACTTTGAGACTTATCCCAAACGTTAGACAACAAAAACAATACTTTATTCTTTAAATAATTAAAGTTGTTTTATTAAGTTAAAAAATAAAATTTTGAATTTGAATTTTTTTTTCTTGGGTAACTAAAACACGAAAATTTGAATTTGAATTTAATTAATAGAACCAAATATATTATTTAGTATTAAGTTTAAATATTAAGATGTTCTTTTAGGATTAGATTACTAAATGAGTTAAAAAGTAAAATTTTAAATTTTAATTTAAAACACTAAAATAGAAACAAAAATAGAAGATCAGAACAATTAAAATAGGGACAAAAATTGAAGATAGTTTAGAAACAATGAAACATATCTAGAATAGAAGAATAGAAAAATAGAAATAGGGGATAAAAATTCTAAAATACCCTAAAAACATTCTATTTGAAACAAAAATTTGAAGAATAGGATTAAGAATTTATTCAGAATAAAAGAATAGATCCAACCAAAAGAGTAACCATGGTGAAGAGAAGACAGCTATGACGCGGGTACGGTTGCGGCCTACGGGACACTAAGCCAGTGAGGCGAAGTGGCTCCGAGACGGTGACGCGACGATAGAAATGATGAAGGAGATGTAACGTTGAACGAGACATCGGTGATGGTGGTGAACGGCGGTGATGAATTTGGTTAGAAGTGAGATTGGAGAAAGAGAGTTATGAGGTAAAATAAAGATAAAGGATTTTTTAATTTAAAGCAGAAGAGGTAAAATAAATATAAAAAAAATAATAAAAATTTTAACCGCAAAAAACTAATTTAAAAATAAAAATATACCAGTACGATCTAGATTGTACTGTAATGAGTTTATAAAATTCTAAAATAAAATAAATCTTAAAAGATAAAAAAAATTGTTATGGAAAACAATAATTTTTTTTATTTTATTTCAGTAAAAAAAATTAACACTAATAAAACATTAATTTAAAAAAAAGTTGCTTAATAAGTAAAGATGGGAGATTAATATTTTATGATTATTTTATGGTTTTTATTTAAAAGTATAATTTTAAGTTAGTGTTAATTTTTTAAATATTAAATTTTTAAAAAAATAAAATTTTTTGGCATTAATTGTTTAATGATGTTATTAATATATAATAAAAACTCTATTAATAAAATGCCTGTTAGAATATTGTACCAACACACATTACAATATTAATAATGTAAAAGAGTTTTAAAACTCTAAACATTAGGGAAGTATTGTAACATCAACCAGTACTAATGTATGGTTCAATTTTCAAAATCAAATTGTAACTTTCTAAAAAGTTATTTAGGAATTTATAAGGAAGTTAAAAAAATAACTTCTCTCATAATACTATTACTTTTTTTTTTATCATATTTCTATAAAATAAGCACTTTTAGAATTAAAAATCTAAATACAAAATAACTTATTTACAAACTACTTTTAATATAATTATTTATTGTTTAAGCTATTTTTTCAAGAGTAACTTAATTGAACTGTTTATTCAAATTGGGTCTTATATTTTCACAATTTATTCTTTAATTTGTATAATGACATATTGGATTTAATATTTTTATAACATCAACAATTAAAGATAAAATAGTAAATTTAATAAAAATCAAATGAAAACATCCCAATTTTAAAAGAACTTTAAAATGGGGTTTTGGAGGAATTTAAAAGACTAACAAAAATTCTCACCATTTATGAATAATAAAACTGTGAACATAGTTAACTCTTCAAAATATTTTTCTTCTCTCCAACCTCTTCAAAACCAAACTCAAAACACATCCTAAAGAAATGAATAATCTTCTTAGAATGAAGACAAAGTTGATGTGTCTCTTGTTGAGGGAATCTTTTTTTAATCTTTTTCTTTTTATATTGATGACAAAAAATTTTAACATAGAATACAACATCCTATATATTTAAATTTTCGCACTGCTAAAGACAAGTAGCATGCTTAATGATGAAAGAATCTAAAACACAATATAATCAATCAAAATACTAATTAAGTCACTTGGACCATAAAAAGATGCAATTATGTTAAGGTAATATAATTGATAAAAAAAATAGTTTATATGATTAAAGAAGGTACCGGATTTTTCGTAGATAATATTTTATATTATTCGTATGTTATCTAATTATTGACATTATTTAAATGAATTAATATTCAAGGTAGTTTTTTAATTTGTAGTCGAGTCTTAATATTGTTCTTAAATTTAAAATTATTCTAAATTTGTCCTTCAATTTAACAATCATTATGTCTGAGATATTTTTTAGTGATAAAATAATGATGTGGTTAGACAAAAACTACGTTGAAATGAAAGCTACACTGGACTGATAAAATATCGCTGTTTTATTTTTGGCACCCAAGGGCTGGTAAGATTTTGCGCGTTGTATCGAATTAAACCACATGCTCCACCACTTGTGCAGGCCCCCGCTGATAGATTCCGCCCAGTGCCCTCCCCCCGCCGCCTTCCGACCCGAAAGGAGTTGACCTCAGATTGACAAATGTTCCTCTCATCCTCAGTCCGATTTTATACTTAGGCATATACTAACCTTAATTAGATAGATCGTTTACCTAGGTACAGAATGAGACCCGCTAGTGAGGTTCATATGGGTAATAGAAAGACCTGCGCCCAAATAGAACATAAACGACGTCTTTTAGAGTATTTTGAAAGGTTTTGACTCCAACATATTAAAACCCCTCAAAATACCTTAAACAAATGTCGTTTATGTTCTATTTGGATACCAAAAATGAAACGATAATATTTTATCAGTCTAGCGTGGCTTCTAAGTTGGCCTTCGTCCAATCACGTCATCATTTCGTCACCAAAAAATATTTCAAGGACGACCGTTGTTAAGTTGAGAAATAAATTTAAGACAATTTTAAATTCATAGACGACATTGAAATCCGATTACAAGTTCAAAAACCACTTTAAATATTAACTCCATTTAAATAGATACATTGACATTCAACACTACTTTTCTTTTCAACAATGTATTAACACTAAAAATAAATTATATTGTCACATCTCTTTGATAATATCATTTATTTTTTTTACAAATTAATACAAACATATAATATAAAAAATTAATGTTATTTTCGATCTTTAACTATTTGTATAAAGACAAAATACTTTTTAATAATTTAAAAATCTATAATCGATTATAATTTGTCTAAATAATCCATGTAAACGGTTACATTACAATAAATTGGGATTGTTTAGACCGATAATATAAATCGTTTAAATAAATTATTTAAATAGTTGGGTCTGATTAAAAATTTTTAAATTTTTAAAAAATATTTTATTTTTTGAATAAATAACCAAAAATAAAAAATGACATTTTTTTGAAAAAAAAAATTATGTGTAGAGTGATATTATACTCAAAACGAAGATCCACTCAGGGAAGCTTGACTCTATGAGTATGAGACATACGGTTAACAGACAAAACAAAAACAAAATCAAAATCAAAATCAGTATACGTGAGAAAGAAGAAAAGAAGTAATAATAATGGTATATCATGCCTAACTAGTATATTAGCATTTAGCATGTAGTTCCAAAAGCAATTGCTAGTTGAAAAAGAGAAACACGGAATCGTCTTAATTAATCAGAGTAATTTTTCACATATATCATTAAACTCTCTTGTAATATAATTAAGTCATACTCGTCTAAGTCATCTCATTCAAAATATATTTACTACTCTTTATTTCTTAGGTTTTATTATCTTTTTTTATCTGTGTTAAAATATCAGATCAGATGATAAAATCTGTTTAACCAAGAAATTTTAATTCAATGATTGCATCTTGATTATTGAAGGGAGTTTGTGTATATCTTGATTATTGAATGAAAATGAAGAACCGAAAAGAGCAATAATAGAGAGAGAGTGGGAAATAAGAGTTTGTTACGTGTGGTATACTGGAAATTTTTTTCTAACGTTATGGTTCCAAGTGTAAGAAGGGGATTATGTTAATTAGTCTTGTGGGGTCTGCTTATTGCAATTAGTTTTGTATCAGACTTTAGGCTAAATCTAATTATTCAACCTAGTCTCTCTTCTACTAATTTCTCGTCCCCCCACGGCCCACACAATTCATATTCAATTCGCAGGTTATTCATAAACTATAATTAATAAATTAATAATGATAGTAAATTACTGATAATTAATGGGTTGGTTGGCGCTCCTCACCAGCTGATTTGAATAGAACAGAAAACCTTAGAAAGAAAGGGTCAAATAGAGAAATGCAAATTTGAATATTCATTGAAGATGCTTAAATTTAGGAAGGAGTTGACGGCAACGACATGCTTGCTGGTACCTACAGCCAGCTAACGAGGTGAATGTGCCCTTAAGAATCTATTTTAGTTTAAGGGGAAATTTTTATTATTATTATTTTAAGTGTTTCTTATTTTTCCATTGGTTGTGTTCTTATTTTCTTTATTACAAGACAAGATACTAACAAAATAAAAACACAAACCATAGTGACAAACACACTCTAATGTGTCACAAAAAAACAAAAATCACACCCTAATGTAAGTAATGTTACCATTTCTTGCTATCTGTCTCGACCCTTCCGCCGGTTTTTCTGGTTTGTGGGCCACTTTTGGTTAATTAGTTACGTCTTAATTAGTTAACACTATTATTTCAGGTTCCTTTGAATTTGATGCTTCGGGGCCTAACCTGCATTCCCCTAACCCTACTCTAAACAAATAATATTATTACTTTTAAATTTTGGCATTCTATTCTATACAAAACTAACTGTACAAAACACCCTGTACAACAAGAATAACAATATAACAACTTAAATAAAACTGGATTTAAGTTTTACGTGGCTTTCTTCCATTCATTTTGATCATCCAAAATAGATAAATCATAATGCAGAAAAGGCTAATTAATTTAACTTGGGGTTTCAGCAACGCCATGGATCATTCAACAAATACACAAATTAATAATGTTAAATGATTTAAAATAAAAAGTAATAAGAATTTATCAAAAGAAGTTTTTAAGAAAACCAATTATCTACGAAAATAACCCCCCAATAAAATCCATTCCATAGCAACCCGATAATTAGACTCTTCTTTGTAGGGAACACTACCTCACTAGTCACACATTCAAATATAAAGATGGTTTAACAAATTGTTTCACTCCCATCTTCAAAACACTATAGTGGTGCAGACGAAATCAACTACTATTCCGTATTTAACTTTGCACAATATTACTTACAATTTATGTACATCCTCACGTTGATGGGAAGCAAACTGCCCAATCTTTCCAAAAAAAATCAGGCAGGTAGGCAGGAGGGCATTAAGACGAAAGTGAAAAAACAAATAAAAAAGGTGAAGGAAAATGGCCAAAACTTGAAAGAGAAACTCTATCTTATGGTATATCGGTTATTATCCTAACTAACTATGTATTAATTACGCAACGACCTCTTGCTGTTGACATTCCCCACCGTGACCAGCGGTGAGGTTACCGTTACACGTGGCGTCACCTTGCCAAGTCCAAACAATGTCCTTCAACGCGGGCCTAACGTCCTCCTCGCAGAACTTAACGTACTCCAAGGTGTCGCCGGCGGATTTCGAGAGCTCCACGATGGCAACCTCCGGCGCCACCTCGAACACCTCCGCTGTCACTGCCAGCCTCCCCTTCCTCCCCTCCGATGGCCCGTGCAGCTTTATCCTGAAGTTCTTCACCTCCGCCACCCTGAACCTCATCCCCTTCGCCGCTGCAATGATCTTCGCCACGATCGCCGGCGCCGAACACCGCGAAGTGAACATCGATCCGCTCCGCCTCTTGCTCTCAAACAGTCCAGACAAATCAAATCCGGACGACATCGACGAGATAAACTCGAACGCGTTGAAGAATTTCGGCGACGAAACTTTGTCATTTGTTCTCGAATCTTCCAAAATTTCTTCAACCTTCTTCTCCTTTTCTTCCAATTCCAACGCGGAAGGTACCGGAAAACCTTTCCGGAACCATGGCGATCGCATGATCGCTGGAATCGTGGTTCTCCTCTCCGGATCGGCCACCATGATCTTCGAAATTAGCCTTCGCGCTTCCGGGGAAAACCACGGTGGAAACTGAAACTCCGCTCTGAGAACCTTATTGTACATGGTCATGAGATTCTCATCGCGGAACGGAAGGAACCCTGCGAGCAGCACGTAGAGGATGACGCCGCAGGACCACGTGTCAGCCTTGGATCCGTCGTAGCCTCTCTTCCGGAGCACCTCCGGTGCCACGTAAGCAGGAGTTCCGCATTGCGTGTGGAGGAGGCCGTCATAGCGCAACTGCTCCGGCAAGGCGGAAAGTCCGAAATCGGATATCTTAAGATTCTCGTCGTCGTCGAGGAGGAGATTTTCCGGCTTGAGGTCGCGGTGAGAAACGCCTCTGCTGTGGCAGAAATCAATGGCGCTGATCAATTGCTGGAAGTACTTTCTAGCGACATCTTCTTTGAGCTTTCCTTTGGAGATCTTAGCGAAGAGTTCACCGCCGCGAACGTACTCCATGACGAAGAAGATCTTGGTCTTGGTGGCCATGACCTCCTTCAACTCCACGATATTCGGGTGCTTGACGAGGCCCATCACCGAAATCTCGCGCTTGATCTGTTCCATCATGCCTTCTCTCTTCACCTGCTCCTTGTTGATCACCTTAATCGCCACACTTTCACCCGTGGCTATTTGCTTCCCGTAGTACACCTTGGCAAACGTGCCTTTCCCGAGAAGCCTCCCCATTTCATACTTGCCAAATACCGTGTGGCACTGGCACTCCTCCATTCAATTAGCGGTTAACACACCAACTAACTAACCTTTTTGTTGGAGTTAGTTACAACTTCCGAGATGGTAGTACTAGTGTATGCTGTATATGGACATGGTGTCTTTGTTTTTAGGGGGAAAGGGTAATTGGATTGGGTTTAGGGAAGACTGGAGGAGGGAAGGGAGTGTGTTGTTTTGTTTCCTTAGATGAGAAAGGTGTTAAAAAAGAATTGTTTGGGTTTGGGGGGTGTAGATATAGGAGAGTGATGGGTGTGGCTATGAGCTAGTGAGAAGAAAGAGCGGGAGGTTACAGGTTATGGGAATGGGTTGTCTCCTTACTATTGGAGCAGCTGGTATCTGAATTCCTTGTGCTTCAAAGCCCACCGAATGCAAACAATAATGGACAACAATTTTTCTTATTTTTTCCTTTCAAAGTTAAAATCTCAATTATTATTTTTTAGGGTTATACTAAGTATATGCTAAAATTAACCACCAAAATCAGTTATTAGTATAAAATATATATTAAAATATAAATATACATTAAAAATAAATTAAATTACACATATATTTATACATAAATATATTAGTAATTGATTTTAGTGATTAATTTTAGTGTATAAATAATATTTTTATATTTTTTATATAAAAGTTTTTAACATTAAAGAAATGAATTTGCCTATTATTATTGTATGCAAATATCAGCAAATCTGTGAAGACCACTTGGCAAGTGGACACGTTCTACTTAGTAGGGGGTCTTCAGCATCAGTTTCATGCTTTTGGCATAAAACAAAAAGATATGACAGGTTTTGAGTTTTGACTATATCGAAAGAAATTAAAACTTTGATTGTTTTTAAAATATTATTAAAAATTTAATTTTGATGTATAATTGATATAAAATAATTTTATATTTATATTTAATTATATAATATTATATTAATAAAAATAATTATTTTTATATTAACTGTGTAACTAATTATTTGGAAAAAGTTAAAATTGGATCTCGAAATATTCTGTGTCTACTTTAAGAGGACGAATCTTATTGATTAATTGGTAATTTGGTATACATTATATTAACATATTACTGTCCATTTGATTGGTTAATTGCATTAAATTATTTACTAAAAATTTTGGATTTGATTTATGAAAAAATTACTATTCAAATAAAGATGACTAAATAATTTGAATGGCTAAATAATTTGCTATAAATATATTTTTATGTGATTGACTTTAAAATTTTTTACTATCTTTTAGAGCATAATTTTTTTTAGATATTGACCAAATTTTAGTGTAACAAATAATAATTATTAATATAAATATTTTATAAAATTATAATTAAAATTAAAGTTTAATTATTTTTAATGTTAAAAATAATTAGTATTTGTTTTAACTGATTTAGATTGGTTGGTGAGTGGTCATCTCACTCGTCTAAAGTATTAGAGTTTCAAATGTTATAGTAACGTAAGTCAAGTATAGAAGTGTGGTATATTCTCACCTACAAATTCAAAGGAGATTCTCGCTAGATCTATAGATGCTTTACATATTATGCAGGAAAAAAAATCAAAGGATAACATCTATATCATCGTATATATACGGCGGATGAAATTAATTAATATTATTACAATTTCTATAGTAAAAGATTTAATTAATTAGGAGCTTCCAGTAGATGATCAAAAGGATTATTTTTTTTCCGTAATTAACATGCATGTATATGTAGCTAATTCTTAGAAGAAGGGGTAAATATATATAATAATTTATGTATATATTCTCTGTCAATATAATTTATTTAAATTGTGTGTAATATGAATGTAATAAATTATATTAGATTCATGTATATATACGTTTGAATAAAAACTGATAAAATATAAAAAAATTAATGTATTAGTAAATTATTTAGCATTCATTAATTGTTAATATTATTTATCTATCTATATACTAAATTAATTCCTGACTTTGTATTAAGTAACTCATTTTAGTCTTTAAAATTAAATATTGTGCACCAAATTAGTCCTAATATTTTATATTAACAATTTAATGGACAAATCCAAAAATATCTATACGATAATGGCCTAATATTTTAGCATAGTATAAATTATACCATAATTTTATATATCATATTATAACTTTAAGTCAACTCCTTAAACACATAAAGTACACATGACAAAAGAGAATATTACAAATAAAATTATAGTAAGATTATTTAAAAACACCGTAAAAAAGACACATCTCTTTTGTTAATCAAAAGTTAGAAGGAAAAAATATACGCCTAATAATAAGCAACTAAAATAGACAAATTTTTTTAAAAAATATAAAAGAATAAAATGTATAAGTAGAGATAAAAGAAAAAAATAAATAAATTACAAAAATTGTACCCTAAACACAAGAGAGAGGAAGAGAGAAAGAGAGAAAAGAGAGAACAGAGAACGAATGAGTAAAAAACACATTATGATCTCGGATAAATAGATGATATTGAAAAAAATAAACTAATTAAATTAATTCATATATTTCGTTATCATATTTATTATTTACTAAAATAATTTGATATTTACTCTAATCAAATCAAATAATTAATATAATTAACTAAATTAATTAATTGATATAATTAATTATAATAAATTAATTTATATAAATTATAATAAATAGTGAGATTTGAATGTCTAATCAAATTAATTAATTGATATTATTCATTAGTTATAATTGATTTGTTTTACAAAATTAAAAAAATAAATCGGAAAACACTCTTAAAAGCATGCCACGTCAGCTGCATCATTAAATGCAGAAATCCGATTTTTATATAATAGAATAGATTATATAATATATGAAAGTGTAAGTATAATACTCACACTATATTAGTCCCAAAATCACTCATTCACATAAATAATGTTATTATATTTTTGAGTAAAGTATCGTTTTTGTCCCCAACGTTTGGAGTAAGTCCCAAAGTTGTCCCTAACGTTTCAATCGTCCTATTTAAGTCCCTAACGTTTCAAAATTGGCTCAATATTGTCTTACCGTTAAGGATCCGTTAACAGAATTGACGGCGGGACAAAATTGAGACGATTTTGAAACGTTAGGGACTCAAATAGAACGAAAACGTTGGAGACAAAAATGATACATAGAAATAAATTTTAATTTTATCCTTAAATAATATCAATTTTTTACTGTATATAATATTCAATTATTTTTTAATCACATCTAAGTAAATTACACTTCATCACACTACTTTCATTCTAAATAAATTTTTTTTATATTTTTATATTAACTTATAACTTTAAGTATAAAATTATTTAAGAATAAAATTAAAATTTATTTCTATGTATCATTTTTGTCCCCAATATTTTCGTTCTATTTGAGTCCCTAGCGTTTTAAAATCGTCTCAATTTTGTCCTGCCGTCAATTCTGTTAACAGATCCTTAACGGCAGGACAACATTGAGTCAATTTTGAAAGATTAGGGACTTAAATAGGACGATTGAAACGTTAGAGACAACTTTAGAACTTACCCCAAACGTTGGGGACAAAAATGATACTTTACTCTATATTTTTTCTCTCATATTCATTAACACTCATAGAATAAAAAAATAAACAAGGAGCATATCTCAATTCTCATAATACATTTTCATTGTTTTGAAATACCCAAAATAGATAAGGCATTTGTGCCTTTATATAGACAATGCTTTATACTAATAATTTATGACTTTACTAGCTTTCTAATACACATACTTATCAAACTTTGCTTTTAACTTTGACTATTCAAATAAGTAATTACTACATCTTTATTAGTTAGCATCTTGTAATGTCTAGTACAACTATTATAAACATATTAAAAATTCTTCAAGCTTAGTCATCAATTTGAAGCTTCCAACACAATTCATGATTCTTCTAGTATGGACGTGATGAGTGCAACTTGTTATATATATATAGATGCTTCATGATTCTTCCAACTTGATTTGTATCCTCCAATTTTGACTAGGAGATAAAGTTTGACTTGTGATTCTTGTAGATTCTAGTTTCATCACTTGTAATTCTTGTAGCTTCTAATTTTATGATAGTTCTAGTACGGTGCAAGTTGATTTAGTTTTTACTAACATTGCCTCTCTTAAATCAAACTTACAAAATTAGTCATTTCAAGCATCTTTTTCAACTTGTAAAATAACTCAATCTTCAACAGCTTTGTAAATATATCTGCTACTTGTTCTTCAATTGGTCGGTACTTGATCACAACTTCTTTCTCATCTACCAACTTTCTGATTTTATCAACCCGAATGTCAATATGCTTCAATCTTCTATGGAATATTAGATTTTTGCAAAGTGCAATAGCTGACTTATTATCACACAATATCGTTATTGGAGTACTTTGTTTCTCATTCAATTTTTCAAGAATTCTTCTTAACCAAATTGCTTGCATTGCATAACTTACTGTTATAAAAATTAGTTGATTTACATATAAATTAACTTTATTAAAAATAAAAAAATAATCTATCATATATAATAATCCTTGATATACATGTATATATTAGAATGATCTATTTTAATTATGTGAGTGATTATTATTATTATTATTATTATTATTTGTTTCGAGGGTTACCTGAAACGGTAATTTGGGTCTAAACGTGAGGTCTAGACTCCTTCTGAGACAGCGTCTGACTTGTGCTGGTGCCGAGGTGCCGCGTCCGAGTTCCTTGTGAGGAGATAGCGGTGGTACCTACAAGAGACTCCGATGTTTAAGTTAGCAAAGACATTAGGCAAGTTTTTAATAGATTGGGTTCTGGATATACCTAAGTGTGTCAATGTATTTATAGTAGAAAAGATAACCACCTTTTAAAATAGTTCCACCTTGAATGGTGGATGGCCGCTCCCCTTTTCTAGGAAAGTTGTTTAGATCTCCCTTCTAGATGGGTAGGAGATATCTTATGAGTTAATTACTTATTCAAATAAGTAAGGTTGAACAACCACTGTGGCGCCCGACCTCTATGAGGTCGGGTAGAAGTAGATGAGGCTACCTTCATTGGGTGAGCTTTTATTCCTTTTGGGCTTGGCTTCATTTTGGGCCTGGGTATGAACAGTGCCCCTACTTGAATCCGGGCTTTTATAAAGTCAGACTCGAGCATTTGTAGATTTAGCCTTCAACGTCGGGTATACCGCCTTTGGTAGGTCGGATACTCGACGTGTTTTCGAAAAATTTTGAAACATTGCATCCATTTATGGTACGACGCATGTTACTTTTGCGAATACCTTGGGAACCACACACACCATTAATGAGGGCATGTGGATTTACTCTTTTGCCCCTTGTGTCTTATAAATACCCAAATTCTTTCTCTTTTTCCTTTTTTGCTTCCTCTTCTGAAGCGTTTGCCTATTTTCTTTATTTCAAAATTTTCTTCAATTTAATTTTTGTACTCGTATTTGAATCGAAGATTTTCTTCATCTTAAGGAGAAAGGGATTTGTCTACGTCCCTGGAGTGGAATGTTCGTGTCTTTGCTATTTAAGCACTCTATTCTGATTCGCGTTCCTTCAAGGTTAGCGTTTCTTATCTTTTTGAATTTCTGTCTCTGTTTTCTTGTACTCTGAGTGCTGTTGTTGCTTTATTTTTTGGAGAAGTTTTGAAAAACTTTGCTTCTTTTCTTTATCAAATTTAGACTTTTGATTGTTACCGTGAGTCTTGAGTATGGGGTTTTTATGTTGTGTTGTCCCCAAATGGTGTCACCTTAGCTATTGAAGATGGCACCATTTTTTATTTTGGTAATGTGAATGTAGTTGTTGGGTGTATGAGATTCTATAAGTATTTGTTGGTGTTGTTGATGACGACGACTCGACTTCTTATGATTGTTGCAGTTGCTTTAATATGCCCGACTTCTTGTGACAATTTTCCTGTGTTTGTTGTGTTGTAGGTATAGCCTTTATGTCTCGTTCTCTAATACACAACATATCTTCTAAAGTCCCGTCCGACCTGATTTTGGTAGATATATCCGTACTTACTCCTATCCTTGTTATTGATAAAGAGTATGCTTATTCTTTTCGTAGACATCATAGGCTATGCTTAAGTCAGGAGGATGTGAGAAACTATGAGATTGTAGTGACTGACCGTGAAGAGAGAGTTTGTTTTTCAAGATTAGATAGGTTGGGACGTCACTTTATCTACAAATACGATTATTTTTTCACAAAACTGGGAGTTAGGATTCCTTTTTTTGATTTTGAGTCTGAGGTCCTCAACCTCTGTAATACCGCCCCTTCCTAGCTTCATCCCAACTCTTGGGGTTTCTTGAAAATTTATCAACTTCGGTGCCATGCACTTGATATCCTTCCCTCTGTTAATATTTTCTTTTACCTTTTTGTTCTTACGAAATATTTTAGCTCCAAGAAACAAGGCTAGATCTCTTTTTGAGTTGTTCAGGAAATAAATATTTTTGCCATATTTGATGATTCCTTTCATGACTTCAAAAATTACTTTTTTAAACTCTGTTCTATTGAGTATGTTTGACCTTTCTTCCTTAATGAGAAGGATGAGCCTATTTTTTTTTATTTATACTAAGAGGAGATCCCTGTAGTTGTTAGGTATGGGTTGGACGATTTGGATGAGGTTGAGGAGAGTATAGCTGCTCTTTTCCAGGAGTATTGGGGCCGAACTCCCCATTTGGACACCAAGAAGTTTTTAGGAAATCCTATCCAAATTCAATCCAAGCTAAGTAGTCTTCTTTTTCATTTTGTAAATATGTCTTTGTCAAATTGTCTTAAGGTAACTTGGCTTTGATGTCGTGCAGAAAAAATGGTTCCTAAGTCGACTGCTATGAAAACACTTTAGACTGCCAAAAAGAATGTTGTTGCACATAGCATACAACTAAAGGAAGCTGGTGAATATGCCAATCTCTCCTCCCGATTTAAGTCAATCTCAGAAGCGTATGCCTCGGTAAAAACAATAGCTGATCCGACTTCTCAACCAACTCTCCCTCTCTTTAGCTCGGTGAAACAAACAGCTCTTTCTCCACCCCTCAATCCAAAGCTGAAGTCTAAGAAACGGAAGACCACCGAATTAGGGGGTGTCTATGAGCAGGGCTTTGATGTAATGGCTTGGGCCAAATAACACATCCCCATAGTTCTATTAGTATGGATGATGTTTTCGTGAAGAACCACCTTCAAGTACTTACCCGAGGTGAAATTCGTGCAGTCGGGGTGTGTGCTTCATTTTTAAAGGAGTTGGAGAATACTCCCCTTGGTGGCATCCAACGTGATTTTTCTAACCTTCAAGCTGAAGTGGCGTCTTTAAGGGAGTCAAAAAAGAATTGGAGGTTGAGAAGGAATCACTTTCGTCCGACCTTGAAAAATTTCAGGAGAGAGTAAACAGGCAGAGGTTGCCTTAGCCATGGCAAAGGGCATAAAAAAGAATGATAAAAAGACTTATACCAGAGTCTTTGGGGAAAAGCTTGACTTGATAGATGAGGTCGCCAAGTCCAGGAAGAAATATACGGAGCTTAAGGAGACAATAGCTGAAGGTATAGAGGAGATGGTGGGGAATCTAAAGGCTCAGTTTCGAGTTGTTGCTCCCGAGGCAGACCTTTCTGTTATTAGCCCTGATAACATTGTGGTTGATGGGAAGATTTTCCCTGCCCCTGAAGACAATGAAAACACTCACATGCCCGACCCAAAGACCTCAGAAGTCCAAGTTAGGGAGTCTCTCAGAGCTTTCCAACCCGGATGGAAGATGAGCTCATCTCTTCTCATCCTGAAACTCTTCCAACTTCTTTCGTGCAACCTGAAGATGCTTCCAACATGACTTTAAATGAGGAGGTTCCTCCTCCTTAGTTTTATTTTCTAAGTATTTGAATGGCCAAGTCTGTGGGTATTTTAATGAACAATTATTTTGTAATAGTTGTAGTTTAAACAACTTTTATTTTGTTGTTTTAAGAACTTTTTTCACTATTCTGATAGTGGCTTTTTGTATGAATGATTGTGTTGTTTAATCATATTTCATTAGTTGGGAAAGACATCAGCTAAGTAGGTCAGGCATTTTTGGACCTCTCTTATGTAAAGATTGTTTTTTCTTAATTGTTTGAATTTCGACTTTAAGTAGTCGGACTTATCAAGTTACTCTTGCATTTCATTTTAGGTCCAACTCTTTTAAGGTCGGACCACGAACTGCTTATATAACTTCTTACACTAATTTGTACCTCATCGCTTTATCTTGCCGACCATTCAGGTCGGGTAATGATTTTTGCGATTTTTCGAGCTTAAATTAATGCATTTGGATGGAAAAATTTGGTAGAAAATGAATTATCATTAATAAAAGAAAAATATTACGTACGTCTTCTTGCTACTAAGGATTTTTCTTTTTACCCTTAGCTCTTGATATGGTACCTCGTTAAACCCCTTCAGAAAAACCCTTTTTGAAAAAAACCATAAAATTGGAAAAAATAGTACACCAGGAAATAAAGTGCGCTTTCTAACTGTAGTACCTCTTCAAGTTGCATACGTGCCATGACCTTAGGAGCTCGTTCTACTTTAGATCGAACACTTTATAGTAACTTTTTTCTAAGACTTCCATAACCTTATAAGGTCCTTTTCAGTTTTCTGTCAGCTTTCCCTCGCCCGACTTCTGAACTCCGATGTCGTTTTGAATTAGTATGAGGTCGTTTGTGGCGAAGCTTCTTCTCATGACTTTCGTGTTGTACCTCAAGGTCATCTTTTGCTTCAATGCTTCCTCTTTTATCTGAGCTTATTCTCAGACTTCTAGGAGGAGATCGAGTTCTTCCTTTTATGCTTGGACATGTATCACTTCATCATAGAATCTAACCCTTGGAGATTCTTCAGTGATTTCTACAAGAATCATGCTTCTATGCCGTAAGCAAGTCAGAAAGGTAATTCCCCAATTGTGAAATAGGGAGTTGTGTGAGATGCCCACAAGACTTGAGGGAGCTCGTATGTCCATGCTCCCTTAGCGTCTTGTAGTCGGCGTTTCAACCTAGCCAGTATGACTTTATTCGCAGCTTCTGCTTGCCGATTGGCTTGGGGGTGTTCTACCAACGTGAACTGGTGTTTGATTTTAAGGTTTGCTACCAAGCTTCTGAAGCCTGAGTCAGTAAACAGAGTTCCATTCTCCATGGTAATGGAGTGTAGGACTCCAAATCGGGTAATAATGTTCTTGTAAAGAAATATCCGACTTTTTTGGGATGTGATAGTTGCCAAGGGCTCTGATTCAATCCACTTGGTGAAATAATCAAACCCAATTATGAGGTACTTTTACCTGTCCGGGTGCCTGTGAAAATAGACCGAGAAGGTCAAGACCCCATTTTGCAAATGGCCAAGGTGAGTTGACGCTAATAAGTTCCTCTGGAGTTGCTACATGAAAATTAGCATGCTTTTGACAAGGTGGACACTTTTTAACGAAGTCGACTGCCTCCCTTTGTAAGTTCGGCCAAACGAAGTCGACTCGGATCACTTTCTTGGCTAGTGATCGTGCTCCTAAGTGATTTTCACATATGCCATTATGAACTTCTTCTAAGACCTCCTTAGTCTTGAAGGTCGGGACACACTTCAATAGAGGTGTGGATACTCCTCTTTTGTAGAGAACATTATGGACCAGGGTATAGTTTTGTGCTTTTCTCATGAACCTTCTTGCTTCCCTTTCTTCTCTAGGAACGATATCAAATTTAAGATATTCAATTATGAGGTCATCCATTCTAGGCTTTGATTGGATATGGCCATTGTGCCGGACTTGTCGTCTTCTTTTTTAGTTATATAAAATATTAAAAATATTTTTTATTTTAACAATTAATAATATATATTATTTCTA
>NC_029794.2:110532347-110547813 GCF_000816755.2 Arachis ipaensis | reverse complement strand
ACATATTAAAAATAAGGTTGGACATGTTGATACGTGATGGTATTTAAGTATGTCCAAGCGTGTCCAGAAATTTTTTTTTATTTTTTATCAAGATACAATTTGGACACAGAAGACATGCGTATCGGACGAGTGTCGATGAATATTGTATCTAAAATGTGTCTGACACGCAAATACGGCAAATAAGAGAAGTGTCCGTGATTCATAAATATATACAAAACCAGGGCAACTGGCATCACATCGATAAGACCTAATAAAGCCGCTGAAACTACCTTCCCACTAGCCTCACCATCCGCTTCCCTCATCAAAGTTCATTCCTTTAGTCCTCCTACCATCTCGCCTTGGTAGTTATTCATTCTTCAATATTCATAGAGTAAAAACTACTTTTTAATATTTCCTTCATTTTTAATTATGGTTCTGAACAATTGAACTGTGAATCAACAATATGAACAATCCGATTAACCATGTAAAGCCGTAAATTAAAAAACTGGTGACGAACTGTTGAATCGGTCGGTCGGACCAGAACCAGAACCGGCCGGTTTGGATGAAACTAGGTCGTTTGTTCCCGCACGCATGACTTCCCTTCCCTTCCCCTTCCCTTCATTACAAATACCTAACCTAACAGCTTCTCCCTAAATATAAAAAAAAAGTTGAAATAGGAAATCCTAGCTTCTCCACCACCACCGCAAGGACTGCCGCCATCCGTTGTGCTCAGGCACTACCATCGTCGCCTGGTCGTCCGTGCTTCTTCCTCCTTTAAGAATCACAGCTTCTTCCTCGAGCTCGGCACGTCAGTCCCTAGTCATCATCTACTCCCACGCGCGCTCAGGCACCGTCATCTTCATCTGGTCGTCGTGCTCGAAGTCCCCAACCCACCAATTGCAGCTTCTTCCTTGAGCTGGAGTCTTTCTGCTCTTCGTTTGCTCAACCGCAGGTTCTTCCAACCCACCACCGTCTTCTGAGTTGTGTTTGTCGTGTGGCCCCTGTCTCCGTCGCGCTTCTGCCCCTCTGCTCAAATTGCTCAGAAGCAAAACCCTTTTCCATTTCAATTTTCTTCGAGTTTAGAGAGCAGAAGCTCAACCAAGAAAAGAATCCTAGACTTTGAAGGTCAGTTCACTACTAATTTCTTCTGCATTTTTTATTTATGCCATGTTTAATGATTGTTGCTGTTTTTGTGTGTTGTGATTTTTTATTGAATGAGCTCTAGTTCTCTGTGTTGCTATTTTTGTGTGTTGCTAGGTTGCTATCTGAGTGATATCACCACTGTAAGTTAACTAGTTTCCCTTTCTCTAGTCCATAGTATCTTGCAATTGCATCTGTTTGTAGAAAGCGGGGTAGCTGACGACAACAAAGCTTCAAACCAGAATAATATCCTAGTGTCTTGTAATGTGAACAATAATTCTGACTCTAAGATGGTCACAATCAAATTTTATGCACAAAAAACATGTAATGTGACACTGTAATGCATCATTTATGCTCTGTTCTGAATTTTTAATTTCTGAATAATCATTGATAAATTGTGTTGTTGAAATTATTGATAAAAATGGCTTTGCTATACTGCTGCTGCTGCTATTTTTTAATATATGAGGCTACTATTTTTGAATTTCTTTGATAGATTTATTCATTTCAGGGTTTAGGGTGATTATTTGTTGCTATTTTTTATTTTTATCGCTGTTAAACAAATTGCTTGAATTAAATTGTGTGTTTCGAGATCCTCTGAATTCTGGATCCCTTTTCAAATTAAAGGTTTTGACATTGAAGAATTGCCCGTTTTAAGAACCATTTTTTGCAATGGGGATATTCAATATCTCTCAGAGCTCCAGAAATTGAAAATTCACAGTTGCTTTAGATTAGAAGAACTTATTCCAGTCACAGATATTGGTGAGGATGTTCTTCCAAAACTGCAGATGCTGCTGCCACTACAAGAAATATCGTTAAAATTGACGGCCAAATCGACGGCTAAGCCGTCGATAATATTAAAATTTGACGGCAAAATAGACGGCAGAGGTGGTCACTATTAAGCTTGTCGATTTGTTAAAATTCTAATAAAATCAACGGCTTGCGTAGCCGTCGATAATAATTTAATAAAATTGACAGTGTTTTTGTCTATAATATGAGTTTGGAAACTTTACTTTCTTACTAAAATTGACAACGTTGCCGTCGATATTATTATATAAAATCGACGCCAATTTCGTCGATATTTGATTCAATAAAATTGACAATATTTACGTCTATAATATGCTTAATAAAATCGACAACGTTGCCGTCGATTTAATTATTTAGCTACCGACAAATTTTGTGTCTATATTTTGGTTTTTTTGTCTCTATTTTAAACTTAAAAAGTGACAACTCTGCCGTCGATTTTAATAGTTATATGTTTTAATTATTTTTTCTATTTAAAAAATAGTAAACAATTAATGCAAATAAACTTTTAAATATAGAAATAAAATAGAAAACAATTAATGCAAATAAATTTTTAAATATTAGATAATAAGTTTACAACCTTATCAAAATAATAAATAATCCTCTAAAGTAAAGACTCAAGACAAGATAAATAACTAAAATTAGAGTTATATTCATTTAAATTACAATCCACTAATAATACAAAATATTCAAATCCTGAAGTACACACGAGCAGGCTTTGTGAAATCCACACCATTGCTGCAACTGGAGACCAAGTCATCATCATAAACATCTCCAAGCACAGCTTTGGAAGGTGAAGTAGCCATTGATTTTCTATAAACCTTGTGGCCTGAAGAAAGAGACAGAACTGGATTCCTGTACAATAATGGTGTTGGCACTGCTTGTTGTCGTGTAATTGCTTCCTGAATGCGTTGACAGTAAATGGTAGTGTTCGCCTTTGAGTGCCAAATAGCATCTTAGACCCTTATGCAAGAGCTTCTGAGTTTCTTTTAACTAAGTTGAGAAAGCTCATTTCTTTCCCCGCCACCCACCAAACCTTTCCCAAAGAGAATTGAACTGCACACAGATTTTGAATCCAAGAGAAATATATAATTTCAACTATTATTTACTTCAAAGTTTCAAACTTTATAAAGAACAAGAACATGGCACTGATGGAAAAAGGAAACCAACTTGATGAAAAATAAAGAATTAAATCTGAAATGTAAGGAAGAACTTTGAAGAGTCAAAGATTGTTACCTGTTATGCTAAGAATTTTTTGGGATTTTGAGTGTTGTTCTGTCTGCCCCTATCTCCACAAAAACCTAAAGAAACGTCAGTGAATGAATGCTTCCATCATTGCCTTTTCAACCGCTCTAATCATATGTTGCGTGTTCTTCCATTGGTACCATTAGAAGTGGAAAGACTAAAATTACTGTCGTTTAAGCTACTTCTAACAGACCATGTCATCCTCCTGAAGAGCAACACAAAGACTTAATGCATGATTCTCAGTGTATGATTATCTTACTATATTCAAATCGCATTCATGGATGTACAAATAGATGCAGATCTTAAGAGATATAATCCATTACTTGAAAATTACCAAACTCTTTTCTGATATAAAGTAATCACACCAACAGAGATATTACCCATTTTTAGCAATTTTTATAGTAAACTAAATCCATCATGATTAAAGTTATGAAACACATTCTATCTTTCTGGTGAAGATAGATGCTAACTTTCAACATATGATTGTAGTGCAATGGTAGGCACTAATAAACAATTAGATACTCTAATTGAATAGATAATTATTTTATTAAAGAAATAGAAAATTTGTAATCACATGAAAACAATGAAAACAACTAAGAAAGACAGGCTTATAATATAATCATATACAAAAGATAACCACACATCTCAAAGTGCAAGGCTGCATTGATATGTTACAGAACCTCAAATCTTCAAAGTTGTCACATATATTCCCAGATTATCCATATGATCAACTAGCATAAGGATAATCGAAATGCCACCACTGACTTACCTGAACTTGTCAATAAAACAAGGTTGAGTGAGACCGAAACAGCAAGTAGAGAATTGCTTCTGGCCGAAATTGATTTTACAAAAGAGTGCAGCAATGGCAGATTGAGAAACTCCTGAACTTATACAATAAAGAGATACAGATTTGGCACTTGCCATGTAATTGTGTGATGCCATTCTGGTTGAAAGCAAAAAGCAAATTGCATAATCCTCACACCTAAAGATAACAAAATTATAAGAAACATTAGTGGGAACAGTGCAAACAAGGAGACAAACCAAATACTTTAAATTAACAATTTTTCAATTGATGACAGGGACTTTAAGCATTCGAGAGCTAGGAATAGCTATAACATGAACAAATACTATTCACAGAATCTTATTAGTCTTCAATCAATTAACTCAATTTCAAGTGCTTTTATACCTTTCTGTCCATATCTTTTTTGATCATTATTGATTCTTCTTGTTCCATCTTTAGCTCCTCAATAGCCTTTAGCCTTTTCTCCATTGCTAACAGTTCTGATTCTTTCTTCTTAACCAGATTTTGAGTTTTCAATTTGATGACTTAAATGGAAACTTGTGCCTGTGGCTTCATGCAACTCTTTGTCTATTCTCTCAATTGACTTATTCAGATAAACATTCTCTGCTTCTGTCAACTCAAACCTTTTCCTCAACTTGTCAAGCTCCTGCTTAAGATCACAATTCATACTACTAACATTGCTGGGGCATGATATATTAAAAAGACAAAAAACAGAAACAAAAAGAGAAGTTTCAACTTCAAGGAAACAAGATAACAAATTATTTACAAGGAAAGAAAAGGAAGGCATGATAGTATCCAATACCATTATCCTTATATATAACTAGTATCATGCAAATTGATCAACTAAAAAAACCTCTTACTTCACTATTTTCTCCTCTGTCTGATAATTGTTTGTTAACTATTTCATGAACATTGCAGTGCAATTCAGTCTGGTAAGTCAGCATAAAAAAGGATTTAAATTTTAAAATATAATTTAGTTTTGCACAAACAGTCATTTACTAATTAACAACATGATATTTTTTATTGAACTTCAAGCTAACTTAAATATATAACAAATATCCATGAAAGAAAAAAGATAATAAACTGAGCATCCAATATCTTACAACATACAATGATGTGGGGTCTTACATACCAACGCAAGATAAGCTAGGAACCGAAAGCCAGATGGAGCCTAACTAGAACAAAATCAGCGAGGAATCAATCATTTTGTGGATACAAAAAAGTCATTGCTCAACGGTTATAATCACAAGCCATGCCTACTTTTCAATTTCAATTAAGATATATTGTTATTGTTGAAACATTCTTGTGTCCCATATTCTTGCTTCAACACTATTTCTTGGCTTTTGCTTAATCTTTCATATTTTCCCATACTTATTTGTATTTTTGAGATGGAAGATTCCAACATCCGCTATAGACTAAGAATGTCAACTATTGTGTGGTTGCATCTACTCTAGTTCTTTATCTACTATTCCTCTAAAAAAGAGCACTATTACCAAGTTACCTACAATAATAATAAAGCAAAACAAAATAATGAAAAAGTTCATCTTTCTTCTGTTGTGCTTCTTATTGTTTCATGATATAGCCGTTTCCACTGTCATAGAAAGCATTAGTATTACACGGTCCCTCACTAATGGTGACACCATAGTTTCAGCCAGTGGAACCTTTGCAGTTGGATTCTTAAGTATTCCAGAAAGTTCCAAGAACCGTTACCTTGGGATATGGTACAATAAAGTGCCATCTAACACAGTATCATGGATTGCCAATAGAAACACACCACAATGACTAGTAGAAAAGATGAAAATTCAATAAGTAAATCGAAATAAACAGAGCAATTAATATTATGAGCAATATTCATGAAGATTACTTAAATGATACACAGTACTTTCCTTACTTACTTGAAATCTGTAACTGAGTTTTAAGTTGGTACTCTACCTTTTCCTAATACTAAGCAAGCAAGTGGTTTTTCTTTCTTTCTTTTAAATTTTGTTTTATCTAATCACATTGTAAAACTGTGACAAACTAGTTAAGCTGAAGTAATGTGATGAATTGATTATACTAATTAGGTTTAACAAACACAAATTCAGAATTTTATGATAAAAATAGTAGATACAAAAATTATAAAAATAAATATAATAATCAAAGAGAGACAGGGAGGAACTTACAAGAAGCTGCGACGGCGACATGCTCTGGCATCGGTCTCACAGGGACGGCGATCGGCAAAGACATTGCAACGATGAGTCTGTGGAAGAAGAAGAACTTACATACAGATTCACAAATCACAATGTGATAGAGTGGGAGAGAGAGAGAGAGAGAGCACGCAAGCGAGAGAGAGGAACTCACATGAAAAGGATGGCGCGACAGCGGGTTCGGCGGAGGAGGAGGAGGAGGAGAAAAAGAAGAAGCAGCTCTGCTATCAGGCGGAGGAGAAGAAGAAGAAGACGACACTCTGCGCTCAGGCAGAGGACGGCGGGTTTTCTCAGGCGTCGGAGAAGAAGAAGCTCTGCTCTCTGCCTCTCTACGTGACTGTGATTCCGTCTCTGATTTCTATTCTCAAGCGTTGGAGGAGAAGAAGAAGCCTCGCTTTGAAGTCTGAACTCTGATTCTATGAAGGTTTGGGGTTAAATTTTGGGGAAATGAGTGAACGAGGGACGCGGGAAGCCAAATGCGGGAGTGATTTTTTTGTTGATAAAAATCGATGGCTCTTTCGTCGATTTTAATTAAAATAAAAATTAACGTTTTAGTCGTCTATTTTATGTAATAAATTTATACCGTTCATTCAAGTTAGAAAAGAAATCTCTATCGTCTAAATTTATCGACGGCAAGAGTTGTCGATATTTTAATTATTAAAATAGACAACTAGTCCGTCGATTTTAAAGGAAAAAAAATTCAGCCACTCATTTGTCGATAATGTGACGATAGAGTTAAAAGGTTAAAAAGTTACCAAAATAATAGACGATATCATTGTCGATTTTAATATTTTGTTTCTGATCATCTCTTTTTCATTTTATCGACGACATGCCATCGAAAAATATCGACGAAAAACTTGACCGTCGATTTTTGACGTCAATAATTACACTATTTCTTGTAGTGTGCTAGCTAACTTGCCAAAGCTTATATCTGTAACCATAGACATGATATTGAGATGGTCTTCTCTAAAGCAAGTAAATATATACAGGTATCCTTTGTTGAGATCTTTACCATTTTGTAAGGATAAGAAAACAAACTTAAGATCCATTAAGAGTGAATAAGGATGGTGGAATGAGTTGAACGTGAAAATACAAAACTCAATACTAAGATATATTTCTACCCTAAAATGAGCTTACATTTTAGCCATATTTTGTCATGGTTTGCATTAATATTTTTTGAAGAAATAAAAAGTAAATTGTGCTTATGCCTATTGTATTAGGATGTTTATTTATAATTTATGTATTATTTTATTTTAAAATAAATTTTTCGATTGAATTACAATTAAATGAAGAGGAGTGCTACACATACAAGTCTTTTTGACTTACAAGTCTTACAAGTTACTAGGCCTTTTAATGTGTTATTCAACGTTTCCTATTTTCAAAGCGCTACACTCAGAACGGTTCTTCTTCTTCTTCTTATTCCTCTTCCTCTTCCTCTTCCTCTTCCTCTTCTTCTTCTTCTTCTTCTTCTTCTTCTTCCTCTTCCTCTTCCTCCTCTTCTTCTTCTTCTTCCTCTTCCTCTTCCTCCTCTTCTTCTTCTTCTTCGTTTTTTTTTTCGATTTTCATAGTTTCTGAAATCAAGCTTTGAAATCGTTTTGAAGAAGAAGAAGCAGCAGAAGATGAGGAGAAAGAGAAAGAGTTCTGAATTATGCAACGAATTTTGGGTGTATTTCTTAAATACTTTGGGTGTATTTTTCGTAATCCTTTGGGTGTATTTCTGTAATCCTTTTGAAGATAATGGAACTTCAGAAATACACCCAAACGATTACAAAAGTACACCCAAAATGATTACAGAAATACACCCAAACGGTTACAGAAATTTATCCAAGCGATTATAGAAATACACCCAAAGGATTACAGAAAATACACCCAAAGGATTTAAAGAAATGCACCCAAATTTTGTTAAAATACATCTTATGCATAATTCAGAACTCTTTCTCTTTCTCCTCCTCATCTTCTACTGCTTCTTCTTCTTCAAAAACGATTTCACCATGAAAAATCGAAAAAAAAAAAGATAAAACAGAGAGAAAGAACGTAAATGAAGAAGAAGAGGAAGACGATGAAGAAGAACGTGCAGAAACGAAAGAAAAGGAGAAGAAAAAGAGTAAGAGGAAGAAGAACGTGCAGCAAGAAGAAGAAGAAGAAGAAGGAGAAAGAGAAGGAAAGAAACGAAAGAAAAGAAGAAGGAGAAGACGAAGAGGAAGAAGAATGGTTCGAAGCGTGTTTTGAACGTTAGTTTTAATTGAACTTTTAAGGCTTACAAGCCTTAATCGCTTGTATGCCAAGAATTACTTTTAAATAAATTAGACTAATAAATTAATAAATGAGTAATTAAAACGGTCCATTACCCGTCCGATTTTGTAAGCTTTGCTTTTACTCTTTAATTAATCACCCAAGACCATAAGTAATGAGTTTCTCCCAATCTTTCAATAAAACGATTAAAGTTCCAACGTGTGTCATGCAACAAGTGCACGCGTGGACAAGTATCAATTGCTCATTAGCCAACAAAACTTATACATAGTTTAGGCATTCTGTTAGCTAGGGGATATGAAATAAGACATATCATACGCTAGAATTAATGTCCGCTTGGAGTGTCTCAATCTGAAGGCGAGAATATATTGTAAATTGTTGGTGCCTTGGGAGTGACTGTGGGTCTGTGGCTCAGAATTAGTTTGGCATGGTCCGAGCGTGAATGAGTGAGGGAGAGCAACTTGGAGTCCACGCGAGAAACGCATGAAGTCATGAACTGAACCTGAACCATTTTTATGGTGTTAGGTGTGGGCAGGTGGCAATGTGGGTCAGCCATTGGGTTCAGGGTCACGGGCCTAACCGGCCATAATAACAACCTTTCACTATTGGTTCCAGATTCTCTTGTACATTACTCTCAGGTTTCGTGACAAGTGTCCTTTCAACCATTATGGGCTACTTCATGCATGTGTTACTTTCTGCTTTGTGTTGTTTATTTCGATGATGAGACTTGAGAATGAGACGTTTACCCAGCTGATATGTTATTATACCTTGTTAAACTGGAATTACGAACATTTCTTATTATTTAATTAATTCTTTTTCTTTTTTAAATTGCTAATGTACAAATCTAATTAACCAAGAGAGACGCGTGTATAATTACTTAATTAGTTCTAGCTACTCCACTTCTTTCCAATTTTTAAATTTTATATTCGATAAAATTAGTTCCGATTTTAGTGTATGATAATCAGTTTATTCTACTAATTTATTTGTGCAGATTCTGTAAGAAGAGACTTTAAATGAAAAATTTTAGAAATACAGGTTTATAAAGAAAATCTGGAAAGACCTAATTTCGCCTTGAGTAGAATTATTCGCTCGGTTTATTTTGTTAGGCCGGATCAATACAAAAGATCGACTAAATAGACTGAAAATCCTACAATAGAATGATGATTTATGCATGTTGTGTAAAAAAGATGTTAAAAATATACAACATTTATTTATTACTTGTGAATACTCTTGACAGGTATAGTGTATTTGGATTTCGGCGTTTGGACAGTCATGGATTGTCCCTAATATTTTAAAAGAGCATTTTAAGAGTTGGAGATCCGTGCCAATAAAAAAAAGAGGCGCAAATACTGAATGGTTGAATTTTTCTCAGTTATATGGACTATTTGGTTATGTCGAAATGATGTTATATTTCACACCAAGACAACAGAAATTGACGACTGTGTAGAACAATCATTTGCATGTGTTACAGAATAATGTAAAAAATCATGTTATTGATAGCTATGTCGGAGATGACATAAGAGTTATTTAACCTGTTCTTATCTTTGATTTACCTTTTTTTTTTTCCAAAGATAGTAGGTTATATTTCATTAATTATTAAAAAATGAAATACAAAGATGTCCAAAAGCAGGACAGCATAATGAAAAGTGGGGATTTCCCAAAAGCACTACATTGAAGGTATTCATCCAACGGTGCGTGGTCGAAAAACGAAAAAAATCTTAAAGAAGAAAGAATGATAAATCAAATTGAATGCAACTAAGAGCTTGCCTCATGGAGATGACGACCTAAACTTGGAGTTCTTTGGATTTCACGGAGCAACTTGACAGAGTTTGCTAGAATGGCAGACGGCATTGAAGTAGAACCTTCAAAAATCAACTGGTTGCGAGCTTTCCAGCAGTTCCAGCAAATGATGGCAAGTAATTGAGGATTACGGTCAGCATTCTTCAACGGGTTAAGCATCTCTGTTGATGCAATCCACCATGTCCAAAAGTCGTTAGGACTCTGAGGGGGAAGACAGTCACGAAGATAACTATGAGACCATACATCTTTAATTCTAGAGCAATCGATCAAACAATGAGTGACTGTTTTGGTTGCTTCATGACAGTAGGGGCATATTGGTGATATAGATGGGATGCGGTGATGAATCTGAGCAAGCACCGGGAGCCGGCCATGGAGAGCTTTCCAGATAAATAGCTTAATTTTGTGAGGCAAGTTCAACTTCCATAGATCAATCCACGGCTTTTTCTGTTGCATATAATTAGGACAAAGCTCCAGAGGCGGATGGTAAAATAAATAGCCAATTCTGTAACCTGAAACTGTATCATATTGTTTGGATTTGTTCAAATCCCATTGCAATTTGTCCCTACTCTGCTGAATTTTAACTGACAAAATCCTGTTTGCAACTTGTTCAATTCTTTGATTTACCTTATTCCACTTGAGGTATGAGCTTTTACTTAAAAAAAAAAAAAACAGTTAACCACCCCAATTTTTTTTGCACACTTATACGCTGAACTGTATCTCCAATTTATGTTGAAATTTTCACTCAAAATTCAAAATGTTGATACTTGATTGATAATACACTCGTATATATAGTGGGTGCACCATGTGCTTTTTGCCGAATCAAATGCTTATTAGTCGATAGATGCCTTGGCCTAACATGATTACATACAATTCATTGAAATAATGCTCCTATAGAGTTTCATATATTCATCCCTCAATGTTTATATATGGATAAGTAAGATGGCAAAATATATGATGGAGCTCTCAAAAAAGGTCCATTTGATGGAGCTACTTCAAGTATTTATAATATAATCTAGTTTTTTATGATGTATTTACTCATGAGTATTGATTATTGAGCAACAAGATTCTTAATATGTATAATCTAGTTTATTATAGTGTATTTACTCATGGTAGCAGCAATACCCACCCTGCTGAGGGTAAACCTGAAGATCTTGCATCTTGCGCAAGCGTCCCGTACTCTCTAGGGACATCTAATGCTACTTTTCTTGACAATCGAATCAGGCGATCTCACAGTCTAGTTGGGGAGAGCCGATTTTGGGGACTGAGCCCCGCGATCAAGTGCGGCAGATTGTTCCCTTCACGCGAGTAGCTACGATGAATGGAAGCATTATGTTTAACACCAAAGTTTATACCCAAAAGCCAAAATCAAGCCCTAATTGCAATGTTATTGGCATAAAGACTTCTAATTTGTTGATTTCATTCATTAAATTCTTATTAGTTAAGAATTTAAATTAGTTTTTCGTTTTGGCATTTTGGATGTTATGAATTTGGGGCTAATTAAGAGTGATTAAATTAATTTTGAAGTGTTTGGGGCTGTTTCACAAATATAATTACTTTTGTTACGGGTTAAGTTCGATTTTAGTCCCCAACGTAGAGGTCGAAAATCAATTTTATTCCTAACTTTTTTTTTGCTACAAAATGGTCCCCAAGGTTTTAATTTGTTTTAAAATCGTCCTTCAGACGAAAATACCCCTCCCTCCTTCCCTCCCTCCACTCTTCTTCCCCTTCTTCCCCAAAATTATGCAGAAGCACCAGCAGCAGCACCTCCCTTCCCTCTTCTTCCCCTTCTTCCCTAAAATTATGCAGAACCACCAGCAGAAGCACAAGCAGAAACAGAACCAAAAGCAACAACAACAATTAATCAAATAGAAGCAGCAGCAGGACAACAACAACAACAATAAATCACCAATGAATCAACAATGGAATCAAATAGAAATAGAAGAAGCAGGAGCAGAAACAGAAACAGAACAACAATAACAATAACAATGAAACAATAAAATCAATCAGAATCAGAATCAACCAAAAACAACAATAATAAAAAATCAACAAATATAATAGAAAAAAAATTAAAGAAGAAGAAGAAGAATGATGGAAGCAGAAGCAGAATCCGGCGAGCTACCCGAACGACGACCAGCAACGGCCATCGACAAAGAAGAGCAGTGACAAACTCCAATTTGACAGTTTGTTTTGCATTGAATTTAGAGTATTTTGATAACCTTTGTCACATTTAGCCTAGGAATTAGCATGATTTTGTTATCTCTCCCATATTTGTGCTTAAGTGTAAAAACATGCTTGTTAAGCCTTATTTTGATAAATTCTAGTTCTTCTTTGATTCCATAAGATGCCTTGAGGTGTTTGCTAGTAATTCTAGGATTGAAATAGGCTAGGCATGGATCAAAGGAAGCAAGGAAGGAAGCATACAAGTGGAGAGAAGCATAAAAAGTCAAAGAAGCAAAGTCAGCCATGCACGCGCACGCGCACAAGGCGCTCGCGCGCACATTGCAGAATCGACCAGGGACGCGCACGCGTACCATGCGCGCACGCGCCGATGATGGCACATGACCTCATTAATGCAACACGTGCCTGGCGATTTGAGAGGGTTTCTGAACCCATTTTTGGCGCCAAATTGCTAAGGGGAAGGCATCATGGAGAAGGAATGATCATCATCATTCCCAACCACTAATCACTTTTTAGTTTTTAGTTTAGTTTTGAGAGTTAGTTTCTAGAGAGAGAAGCTCTCACTTCTCTCTAGAATTAGGATTAGGTTTAGGTTTAGTTCTTAGATCTAGTAGTTCTAGGTTTAATTCAAGTCTCCTTCTACTTCTACCTTCAACTTATCCAAAACCCCAAAATAACTCATAACCAATAACAAGACACTTTATTGTAATTCCTAGGAAGAACGACCCGAGGTCCAATACTTCGGTTTATAAATTTTAGGGGTTTGTACTAGTGACAAACAACTTTTTGTATGAAAGGATTATTGTTTAGTTTAGAAACTATACTTTACAACGAGATTTTATTAGTGAATTTCTAAACCGTCAAAAATTCATTCGTCAAAATGGCGCCGTTGCCAGGGAATTGAAATGGTGTTATGTTATTGGTTATTGTACATATGTGAATAGTGTGAATATGTTTGCTTGTGTTAGCTCTTGCTAGTTTTAGGATTTAATTTTCTTGTTTCTTATTTGATTTTGTTTTCATTTTCTTCTTGCTATCATGAATTCTCACCTTGGCAATGAGTTTGGTTATCAACATGTTGTAGGAAATGAGGACTATAATGAAGATGTGTATCAAGAATGGGATGACAAAAGGTGGGAGGAGCCATATGCATATGATCAATCTTCATGGCAACAACCTCCACCAATGCACTATGAAGAAGAGCCATTCTATGATGCATACCAATCCGCGTACGCGCATCTGCCGCGTACGCGTCGACTCGCTGCTAGAACTTCTGGGCCAATTTCCAGAGAGTTGCGCTGGATTTGGGCCTCTTTTAAGCCCCCAGCTCAACTCCACTCGCGCGAACGCACGCTGTACGCGTCCGCACCCCTCGCTGTTCACGCGTTGGCGCACTTCACGCCTCCGCACCCATCCAATAAGATCAAGCAGCTCACGCGAACGCGCCCAGTGCGTGTGCGCGTCGATGCATATTAGCATCACCCAGGGCCACGGACCAGAGAGTTGGGCGTGCCTCAAGCCCATTCTAAGCCTCAGGCCCAATCTCATGTACGCGTGCGCGCAAGATATGCGCACGCGCTCCTGCCTAATATGCCACCCCACGTTAGCGCGCATTGCACGCTCACGCGTGGATCTCCATTCCCCTCAATGCACGCGGACGCGTACTTGCCGCGTGCGCGCAAATCTAGTGGCGCGACTCCCAGGCCATTCTCCAGAGAGTTAGGCCTGAGTTGGGCCAACTCTAAGCCCCTAGCCCAACTCCATGCACGCGTGCGCGCACGGTACGCGCACGCGTCCTTCCCTATTTTGCTCACCCCCGTTTAAGCGCGTTGTACGCGCACGCGTAGGGCCCACGTTTTTTTTCAATGGACGCGGACGCGCAAGGTGCGCGCGCGCGCCGATTCAAAAATAGGGATAACCCTAGCACGCGATGCACACTGCGCAGTCGCGCACCCCATTTCCCCAACCTCCATCTTCTTCTTCTTCTCTCTCCCAACTGCCGTCGCAGCAGCAGTAACGGCCGCCGACCACCACCGCTCACCATAAATCCTCTCTCTCTCATCCATTCACTCCCTTTTCCCTTCTCACCACCACCCACCCGTCCTCTCTCTCTCTCTGACCTCCTCTCCCTCTTCCCCTCAGTTTCTCACCCACCCATTCCATTTCCGCCGCCGCAGCAACTCTCGCCGCCGCTCCTCTGCCGTAACCGCCACCGTTGACGGCGGCGCAATTTCTGATTCTGTGGCCCTACTCCCGAATTCCCGTTCCATTCTCAGTTTTTCCCGGCACCCAGGTTCCTGCTCCATTTCTGTTATCTCTTATGTTAGTCCCTAGAATTGCATGTTAGTTAGCTAAATTCGAATTTTGTATGTTAGGTTAGATAGATATAATTGCTGCTAGGTAGCTAGGGCTGGATAGAGGATTCTAGGCCTGATAATTGCTCCGTAAAGGGTGAACTAAGAAAATTTTTGAACTTTTCAATCACAATAATGCTTAGTCAAACATTGAGGTTTTTCAAGGAGTTTAAATATAGGGCATTAACCCAATTGATTGAAAAAGAATTTTTGAAACTTGCTTGAATTTCATACCTTGTAAAGCATGTATTGAATTGAGAACACAAGCTTGTGAGACTTGAGCCTATTGATGTGGTTACATTTTATAACCACTTATTTTCCATTCTTGTGTGAATTTGTTCTCTTCCCATGCTTGTGATCCTTGATTTGCTTGATTCTATATATCCGTTTATTTCTTGTGTTTGTGCATTTATATGATTGAGGCCATTCTTTCATTAGCCACTCACCCAAATAGCCAACCTTTTACTCTCCATTGTTAGCCAACTTTGAGCCTATACTTAACCAACTTATTCTTATTTTAGCACATTACAAGCCTAAGGTGGAAAACCAATGAAAAGTCCTTGTTTGGATCTTTGATTGACCTAGGCTAGTGAGAGTGTTTTATTATTCAAAGTTGGTGAGGCTTGGGAACATTGGATGGGATAAAAATGGGGCAGTACACTTTTATGTTTAGGAATTGGGCACATATTCATGTATTGATCAAATGTAGAGACCTTATGCATTGATGTTCT
>NC_029794.2:110494809-110532109 GCF_000816755.2 Arachis ipaensis | reverse complement strand
CCCCACCCCTTTCTTTCTTTGTGTCTCTTTTTTTGCTTTCTTTTTTATTTTTTTATATTTATTTTATTTTATAATTTTTTAATGAGGGGTAGTTTAGTAATAAAAAAATAAAGTTGGTAAAAAGAACAATTTTAAAATAAATTAAAATTTTGGGAACTATTTTGTAGCAAAAAAAAAGTTGGGGACGAAATCGATTTTCGTCCTCTACGTTAGGGACCAAAATCGAACTTAACCCCTTTTATTACTCATAAGCAAATACAATAAAGTGAGTTGGGATCATGTTGTAAATATTTTAGACAATTCCATCAGATAAAACATTTTTTGTGAAAGTTCCCTCAAATACTTTGCCAAGCAAGATAACCCTTCTCTTTCGGTATTCTATATGCCTAAATTTTGTCCCAATCAGTGGTGGATTTAAGGGGCTAACATGGCTATGGTCCCATTTNNNNATAATTAATTTTAATAATTAATTTTAGTGTACATAATAAATTTGTTAGAACATGTTGTAATAAGAATAATAAGGTGGATGTTCATTTATAATGGACGGTCCAACATTTTCAAGAGTGAATGAATTAAATAAAAGTTTAAAAACAAAGAATTTTTGCATGTATAAATAGAGGATAAATCCTTAGATAATACACACAAGCAAGCAATAATAATTCTCTCTCTTTTTTTACTGAGCAATATCTCTCTCTTACTATAATATATATCTCTCTCACTTTTATATATATATACACATTACTTCATATAATATTAAGTAAACACATATATGAATCATCTTTATTAAACTAATTATATTAATACTAGAATTTCTATTTACACTTTCTTATTTTATATTATATCTTCCTTAATTATTTATTTTACAACACGTTATCAGCACGAGACTCTGATCAAATTTTTAAGAAGACTCAAGTAATACATTTTCATTATGTCGAAGCTCTCTCATCTTGAATTCATTGCTCTTGATATATCTAGAAACAATTATTTATCATGGATACTAGATGTTGAAATCCATCTTGATTTAATGGATCTTGGAGATACCATTAAGGTTGAAAATAATGCATCCTAGAAGGATAAAGCCAAAGTCATGATTTTTCTTCGTTATCATCTTGACGAAGGATTAAAAATAAATATCTCACATTAAAAGATCCTGCAGATCTTTGGAAAGACCTTGAAGAAAGGTACAATCATCAAAAAATGGTGATACTTCCTCAAGCCCGATATGAATGGACACACTTGCGTCTACAGGATTTTAAATCCATAAATGAATATAATTCTGCAATATTTCAAATCACCTCACGAATGAAATTATGTGGGAAAAAGATAACTGATCATGATATTTTAGAGAAAACTTTCTCAACCTTCCATGCCTCGAATGTGCTCCTGCCGCAGCAGTATCGAAAAAAAGGGTTTAAAAAATATTTTGAGTTAATTTCTTGCCTTCTTGTTGCTGAACGCAACAATGAATTGCTCTTGAAAAATCATGAAGCGTGCCCAGCTGGCGCCGCCCCATTTTCTGAAGTAAATGCGGCAAATTACCTCAGAAGAGGTAAATGGAAAGGTTTTAATAATAAGAAAAATTATGGAAGGAAAAAGAATTATATTCAAAAGAGAGGATCTCACCAGAAGTGGGATAAAGAAAGAAATATTGGACAAAATAAATCAACAGAGGATAAGTGTTTTCGTTGTGGTGGAAAGGGCAATTGGTCACGTACCTGTCGTACCTCAAGGCACCTAGTCGATCTTTATCAAGCATCTTTGAAAAAAGACGACAAAGGAAAGGAGACGAATTTCGTTTCAAATGATGTTGCTGAAAACTTCACCACTCATTATGACGTATCTGATTTCTTTGAGGACCCTGAAGGAAATATTGGTCATTTGATCAATGATGGAATAGATTAATATGTGGGATTGTTAAGTATCTATGTAAATAAATAATGTAAAGAACTTATTGTTAAGTTTTATTTTGTATGTATTTAAGTTTTAAATGTGATGTATATAAATAATGAAATATTAATGTTTATAAATTTTGAAATCATTAAATGTGTCAAGTTTTAAAATAAAATTTTAGTATATGACATTATTTTTATGTACAGTGTTTCTTAGAAAAATAATTCCGATCAAGTATTCAATTTAACTGTGTATACTACTCATTTTATTATTATTATTTGTCTTTGAAGAAAATGGCAAGGATATATAATGAAGATGTATGCCTTGCAGATAGTGCAAGTTTGCACACCATTCTCAAAAGTGATATATGTTTTACCCATCTTGTGCCAAAAGAGAAATATGTTAATACTATTATTGGCTCAGGCAATGTGATAGAAGGCTCTGGAAGAGCTATAATTTTGTTTCCTGGATGAACAAAATTTATAATAAATAATGCACTATTATCTACCAAGTCCCTGAGGAACTTGTTGAGTTTCAAAAATATTCGCCGAAATGGATATCATGTTGAGACAATGAATGAGAAAAATCATGAGTATTTATGTATCACAACTCATGATTCAAATAAGAAAGTTATATTAGAAAAATTATCCTCACTTTCATCTGGGTTGTATTATACGAAGATTAGTGCAATTGAATCAAATGCCATTGTAAACCAGAAGTTTACTAACTCAAATGAATTCATAACTTGGCATGATAGATTGGGTCATCCGGGAACAACCATGATGAGGAGAATTATTGAAAACTCCCATGGACATTCACTAAAGAACCAAAAGATTCTTAAAACTAGTGAATTTTGTTGTGCTGCATGTTCTCAAGGAAAGTTAATTTTAAGGCCATCACCAGTAAAGATTGGATTTGAGTCCCCTGAATTCCTAGAAAGGATTCAAGGTGATATATGTGGACCTATTCATCCACCATGTGGATCTTTTAGATATTTTATGGTCCTAATAGACGCATCTTTGAGATGGTCACACGTGTGCTTATTATCTTCTCGCAACCTGGCGTTTGCGAGATTACTGGCTCAAATTATTCAATTAAAAGCACAATTTCTAGAAAATCCAATCAAAGCAATTCATCTTAATAATGCTGGTGAATTTACTTCCCAAGCTTTTGACGCTTATTGTATGGCTAATGGAATAAGTGTTGAACATCCAGTAGCTTATGTTCACACACAAAATGGGTTAGCAGAATCACTTATTAAACACCTCCAATTAATTGCTAGACCCTTACTTATGAGAACAAATCTCCCAACCTCGGTTTGTGGGCATGCTATTTTACATGCTGCAGCACTTATTCGTTTGAGGCCAACGAGTTACCATCAGTTATATCCTATGCAATTAGCTTTTGGCCAGCAGCCAAATGTTTCCCATTTAAGAATATTTGGGTGTGCGATATATGTTCCCATTGAACCACCTAATCGCACTGATAAATCACTATTTTATGGTTTATCTTGTGCTTAATTGGGTGGTTTTTATCAACTCTTTACCCACTTATTCATACTATTTGCATGGTTTTACGTTTTCCTTCCTAATTTTGTGCTATGATTGAAAACATGTTTCCTGGGCCTTTAAATTGCTAATATTAATCCTCTCTTATTACCATTAGATACCTTGATATGTGTGTTAAATGATTTCAGAGTTTATAGGGTAGGAATGGCTTAGAGGATGGAAAGGAAGCATGCAAAAATGGAAGGAATACAAGAAGTTGAAGGAACTGCAAAGTTGTCAGCCTGACCTCTTCACACTCAAACGGCTATAACTTTAGCTACAGAGGTCCAAATGATACGGTTCTAGTTGCGTTGGAAAGCTAACATCCGGAGCTTCAATTTGATATATAATTTGCCATAGTTTCCTAACGATAAGTGATGCGAATGCGTGATCTACGTGGACACATTGCAGTGGCAAAAAAAACCAGTGTGTTTGAATTCGAAACCAGCAAATTCTGGGTTGTTTCTGACCCAGTTCTCGACCCAGAAAACATAGATTAGAGGCTATAAAGTGGGAGAATGTATTCATTCACAATCATCAGCTCATAATTCATAATTTTAGGATTAGATGTAGTTTTTAGAGAGAGAGGTTCTCTCCTCTCTCTTAGGATTTAGTTTTAGGATTTAGGATTATTTCTTCTTCATCACAGGTTCAATATTCCTTTTATTTATTTTTCTAATTTAATTTATGAACTTTTCCATGTTAGATTTGAATATTCTATTTAATATAATTTGAGGTATTTCAGTTATAAGATTGTTTTATTTATGCTATGAATGCTTTCGATTTATCCAAATTATTTTCATTCGAGTAGATTCTCTTCCCTTTTGGCTCTGGTTAAGTAATTGGTGACGCTTGAGTTATCAAATAAAGCAGTGGGTGAAATTAGCAAATTACTAATTGATCTAGATCGCTCTAAAGCTAGTCTTCCCACAGGGATTGACTAGGACTTGGGGATCAAGCTAATTAGTCCACTTAACTTACCTTCATACTTAGAGGTTAACAAAGTGGGAGAAAAATCCAATTCTCATCACAATTGATAAGGATAACTAGGATAGGACTTACAGTTCTTATACCTTGCCAAGAGTTTTATTATTTATTTAAATTAAATTCCTTACAATTTACTTTCTTGCCATTTACTATTCTTGCTTTTTACTTATACATTAAAAACCCAGAATTCTACCTTTTTCATAGCTAATAATAAATCATACCTCCCTGCAATTCCTTGAGAAGACGACCCGAGGTTTAAATACTCGGTTATCAATTTTATTGGGTTTGCTTAAGTGACAAACAAAACTTTTGTAAGAAAGGAATTTTTGTCGATCTAGAAGCTATACTTACAACGCGAATTTATTGTGAAAATTCTAGATCGCCCGAGAGTTTCGTTCTTCAAAATGGCGCCGTTGCTGGGAAATTGCAAACGTGTGCCTTATTATTGGTTATTGTAAATATTTGCTTTTTGCTTGTTTATTTGTTTTTATTTTTGCTTTATCGTAAATTAAGAGGTTATTGGTTTTTATTTAGTTATTAAAAATTTTTTTTTTAAAAAAAATTGTTCTTGGTGTTCATCTTGATCTTCAAGTTGTTCTTCGTGTTCATCTTGACCTTCAAGTTGTTCTTAGTTGTTTTCTTCGTTTTGATCTAAAAATTTTAAGTTTGGTGTCATTTTATTGTTTTTCTCTTTCCTCATTTAATTCAAAAATATCTTTTTTTTATTTTAATTGAATTTTCGAAATTTACATAAAATTTTTTTTCATATTTTGATTTTAAATTTTTTTTATCTTATCTTATCTTAGTTTTAAATTTCAAAATTCAAATTTTTTCAAAAATCATATCTTTTTCAAAATCTTATCTTATCTTATTTCAAAATCAAATTTCAAATTTCAATATTTAAATTTCAAAATTCAAAATGCAAATTTAAAATTTTAAATTTAAAATTTTAAAAATCAACCCTTTTCAAAATTTAAATCTTTTTTAAATTTTTATCTTATATTGTTGACTTTTTCAAAATTCAAATTTCAAAATTTAAAATTCAAAATTTAATTTTCAATAACCTTTTAATTTAAATTTGTTTTTATTTTTATTTTTAATTTTTATTTGCTATTATGAGTTCTCACCCCATTGCTTTGAGTTTGGTCCCAATGCTGTTGCAAGGAATGGAAATTATAACAGGAACATACATCAAGGTCAAAACAATTAGAGATGGAAGGAGTCACGAGGATCTGATCAACCCTTTCGGCAACATCACATTCCAAGATACCATGGACAACGACCATCCTACAATGCATGCCAAGACAATAGATATGGTGGACCCCCTTGTAGTTACCAGCAAGCTCCATCATATGCCAATGAACCACCTCCTCAAAATAGCTTTGGACCACCATACTCACAAGCCCCTTTCTACCATTCACCTCCATATGACCCTAACCCGTATCCACCATACCAACCACCTTATGAGCCAAATGAACCCTCCTATCCACCCCAAACCTCCATGGAGAAAGCACTTACCGATCTAAACTCTACTATACAAGCTCTCGTCGCCCAAATCGGACCACCAAATACCTTCAACAGTAAACCCTCAAGCTCTAGTGCACTTCCTTTTCAACCACAAAATGATCTCTCCATCCCATTACCACCATCCATGAAAGAGCACCCACATCCATCAATCCAAGAGCAACATGATCCCAATGATGCTATTGACATGGAACAAGAGAGAAGGGATCATCTTCGCAAATCCATACTTCATAAGGAGCTAGAGGAGGCCCTAAAGGTGAAGGTAGTAAAGACCCTTGAAGATGAAAGAATAGTTGAAATTAGTTGTCATGGAAAGAAAATCATCAAGGATGAGTACGATTTTATATTAAAACTACTGGATAAAGTAGTAATTATTGGAGAGGAAGAAGTGGTTGAAGACTTGGGAGATGCTGAACCTCCATGGGAAAGTCAAGACATAGAGCCTCCTTCCAAGACAGTTGCATTTGATGTTGAGGAGGGTGTACAACCTCCAAGGCATGTCATGGTTAAGGACTTGGAAGAGGTCGATCAAGAGATGGAGATTCAAGAAGAAGAAGCACAACCTCCCATGCCCTTGGAAAGTAGTGAAGAGGAGATTGAATTGGAAGAAAGCTACCAAGAGGAACAGGTTGAAATTGAAGAAACTTACAAGGAGGTGGAAGTTGTTAGAGAAGAGCATAAGGGAGTGGAGCTTGCAAGTTCATTAGAAACACCTCTCCCAAGGCCATTACCGTCCAACACAACGTTCAAGTGGGTAAAATTCTTATCCTTGAGCTTTACCTTCCCACTTGAATATGGGCTACTGGAGACGGATGGTCAACTTAGAGCTCTTTATGGCATTAAGAGTAAGAGGAAGATGGTCAGTGATAAGAATTGTCCTGCAAGTTTCATTATGGTTGGAAGCTTTAAGTTTAAACGCAAGGGTTGGTGTAGAGCTCAATTGAATAGGTCTGGGAAGTTATTTGGACGCTTCAGTGAGAATTCTAAGGCTGAACCACCCGGATGGAATCATGATAATCAACTTGAAGACGGGTGTAGAAACAAGCTTTGGGATCCAGGAATATATGAGGATCAATTTTGGGAGCTCAAAGCTTGTGAAGAACTCCATCAAGGCTTGAGGAATTTACTTGGTATTGATAGAGCTTATTGGAAGTCCAAGCATTGGTGGAAGTTTCAAGACGAGTTCAAGCACAAGCCACCATAACAGGGAGCCCACCAAATGTCCAACTTAAGGACTTTAACTAAAAGTGCAAGGTGGGAGACAATCCACCATGGTATGATCGTCCCTTTTTCAGTTTTAATTCTAGTCTGTTTTGTTTGTTTTTTAGTTTTGATTGGACCTGGAATCATGCATAATGTTCATATTAGCATTGCATTCTGCATACTGCATTATTATAAAAAAAAAATACGCATGCGACGCAACAGCGTCGCCAGTGCATTGGGAAGAAAAGAAAATTGAACAGAGAGTCACGAGAGAGCATGGCTGGAGGCGTGCCTTTAGCACAAATTGCCCCACGCGACCACGTCGCTGACGCGTCCGCGTCATTTTTGAAAACATGCCTCCCATGCGTCCGCGCCACCCACGCGAACGCGTGCCCTGCAAAATCGACGTAAAAATGTGTTTGGCAGTAAGTTATGATGGAGTGAGGCTGGAACCATGCTGGAAGCACAACCCTACCACGCGAACGCGTGCCCCACGCGTCCGCGTCAGTATTCAAAAAGAGGCCATTCACGCATGCGCGTGACCCACGCGTCCGCGTCATTGACAAAAATCGCACACCACGCGTCCGCGTCGCATGCGGCGCACAGAATATCCAGATCAGCCAAAATATCTTATCTTTTCTTCCCCAAATCCTAATTTCTTTCTTCTTCTTTCTTCTTTCCTTCTCTTCTTCTCCCCCTCTACTCTTCTATCCCTTTAATTTAATGCATTTATTTGTTCTTTCCTTTTGGTTTCTTTTTTTAATTCTTTTTCATACATTTTTATGTTGGTGTTGGAGTTTTATTTGGATAGTACCTTATTTTATTTGAGCATGTGGCTACTCTGAGGAGAGATTTGACAATTGACATTTACTTATGGCTCTCATATACATTTGGATTCCATGGATTCCATCCCAGCACCAATGGTTTATTTTCCTTGTTAGTTGTTGCATTTGCATGTTTGATTGCATATTTGTTTGATTTTGTGCATATTTTACCACTTGGTTGAAGTAATATTTTCTTTTTCAAGAAACTTTTTAGAGCATTTCACTAATTTGAATAAAATTTAATGTTAAACTTGTTTGAAGAAATATTATATTTGGAACATGGTTTAGAGGTCGAACACACACAACCTGTGAGATTTTGAGCTTATTTATATGGTTATATTATTTAACCATAAATTTTTATTCTTGTGTGTTTTCTTCTCTATAATTGTAATCTTTACTTTGTTCCACTCTATATGTCCATTATTTAGTGTATTTACATGCTTGCATATGATTGAGGCCATTACTTGTTTTCACTCACTTATCCCAAATAAGCCTAGTAGCCTACCCTTTTATGTCACCCTTGTTAGCCACTTTGAGCTTTTTAACCCCCTCTATTCCATAACCACATTACTAGCCTTAAGCAGAAAAACAAAATAAAAATCCCAAGTTGAATCCTTGGTTAGCTTAAGATAGATATTGTGTATAATTTAAGTATGGAGAATTTTATGGGAACATGGGATGATAGAAAAAAAAAGAAAAAAAAAAGGGGAATCAAATTGAATAAGTTATTTGAAAATTTGGGAAGCATGCTCATGTGAAATCAAAATAATTAAATTACCATGTGCATTGAAAAAAAAATATTAAGTAATTAAATAAGGGGATACAAAAAAAAGAGAGAAAGAAAAATAATATTACCCCAAATTGCAAAATAAAAAGAATCAATACACATGGGACAAAATTCAAAAATAAGTTTGATACATGAGCATGTAATACAAAAGTGGGAAAATTTTGGGTAGCTAGGTAAAGCATTTTAAATTATATAAAGTATGTATATGTTAGGTGAGATCTTATTATTTACTTTTAAGCAAGTGGGTAGAAACATTCTGCATGTAGTTGCATTCATATAGATAGGTTGCATTTCATACATTCTATCATTGCTCTTCACCCCTTTATAGCTTCTCTTGAGCTTAGCATGAGGACATGCTAATGTTTAAATGTGGGGAGGTTGATAAACCACTATTTTATGGTTTATCTTGTGCTTAATTGAGTGGTTTTTATCAACTCTTTATCCACTTATTCATACTATTTGCATGGTTTTACGTTTTCCTTCCTAATTTTGTACTATGATTGAAAACATGTTTCCTGGGCCTTTAAATTGCTAATATTAATCCTCTCTTATTACCATTAGATGCCTTGATATGTGTGTTAAGTGATTTCAGAGTTTATAGGACAGGAATAGCTTAGAGGATGGAAAGGAAGCATGCAAAAATGGAAGGAATACAAGAAGTTGAAGGAACTGCAAAGCTGTCATCCTGACCTCTTCACACTCAAACGGCTATAACTTTAGCTATAGAGGTCCAAATGATGCGGTTTTAGTTGCATTGGAAAGCTAACGTCTGGGGCTTCGATTTGATATATAATTTGCCATAGTTGCTCTGACGATAAGTGACGCGAATGCATAATATACGCGGATGCATCGTAGTGGCAAAAAAAACCAGCGTGTTTGAATTCGAAACCAGCGAATTCTGGTTGTTTCTGACCCAGTTCTCGACCCAGAAAATACAGATTAGAGGCTATAAAGTGGGAGAATGCATCCATTCACAATCATCAGCTCATAATTCATAATTTTAGGATTAGATGTAGTTTTTAAAGAGAGAGGTTCTCTCCTCTCTCTTAGGATTTAGTTTTAGGATTTAGGATTATTTCTTCTTCATCACAGGTTCAATGTTCCTTTTATTTATTTTTCTAATTTAATTTATGAACTTTTCCATATTAGATTTGAATATTCTATTTAATATAATTTGAGGTATTTCAGTTATAAGATTGTTTTATTTATGCTATGAATGCTTTCGATTTATCCAAATTATTTTCATTCGAGTAGATTCTCTTTCCTTTTGGCTCTGGTTAAGTAATTGGTGACGCTTGAGTTATCAAATAAAGCAGTGGTTGAAATTGGCAGATTACTAATTGATCTAGATCTCTCTAAAACTAGTCTTCTCACAGAGATTGACTAGGACTTGAGGATCAAACTAATTAGTCCACTTAACTTACCTTCATAGTTAGAGGTTAACAAAGTGGGAGAAAAAATCCAATTCTCATCACAATTGATAAGGATAACTAGGATAGGACTTTCAGTTCTTATACCTTGCCAAGAGTTTTATTATTTATTTAAATTAAATTCCTTACAATTTACTTTCTTGCCATTTACTATTCTTGCTTTTTATCTTATACATTAAAAACCTAGAATTCTACCTTTTTCATAGCTAATAATAAGTCATACCTCCCTGCAATTCCTTAAGAAGACGACCTGAGGTTTAAATACTCGGTTATCAATTTTATTGGGTTTGCTTAAGTGACAAACAAAACTTTTGTAAGAAAGGAATTCTTGTCGGTCTAGAAGCTATACTTACAACGCGAATTTATTGTGAAAATTCTAGATCGCGCGAGAGTTTCGTTCTTCACGCACCAAAATGGGACCCCAAAGAAAATTGGGGATATATGTTGGATATGATTCTCCCTCTATAGTAAGGTATCTTGAGATACAAACTGGAGATGTATTTAAAGCCCGATTTACGGATTGTCATTTTGATGAATCAAAATTTCTAACATTAGGGGGAGAGAATAAGCTTCCTGAAAAGGAACTAAATTGGAATGCATCATTGTTGATGCATTTAGATCCTCGATCAGGGCAATGTAAACTAGAAGTTCAAAAGATTATACATTTGCAAAGAATAGCAAATGAATTGCCTGATGCATTTTCCGATACAAAGAGGATAACCAAGTCATATATACCAGCGGAAAATGCCCCAATTCGAATTGATGTCCCAATAGGATAAATAGCCACTGAAACAAATTCACTCCAGAAGCGTGGCAGGCCTGTCGGTTCCAAAGACAAAAATTCACGAAAGAGAAAAGAGGTAAATACTATCCCTATTGAAAAAGACATAGTAAAGACACCTGCAGTTGTCCAAAATTCTGATATAGTTTTAACGCTAGAGGACGTTCAGGTACCTGAAAATTGTGAAAATGACGAGATCTCGATAAATTATATCTTTACAGGAGAGAAATGGGACCGAAATAAGACAATTGTCAATGAAATATTTGCATATAATGTGGCATTAAATACCATGCATGAAAGTAAGGATCTTGAGCCAAGATCAGTCGAAGAATGTTGACAAAGAAATGATTGGCCAAAATAGGAAGAAGCCATGAAGGCTGAGTTAGACTTATTTGCAAAACGTGATTTCTTTGGACCTGTAATCCGTACACCTGAAGATGTAAAACCTGTTGGATACCAATGGGTATTTGTGAGAAAATGAAATGAGAAAAATGAAGTTGTGCGCTACAAAGCCCGACTTGTGGCACAAGGTTTTTCACAAAGGCCCGGTATAGATTATGAAGAAACATATTCCCCTGTAGTGGATGCAATAACATTGCGTTATTTGGTCAGTTTATCTGCATATCATAAACTGCATATGCATTTAGTGGATGTGGTAACAGCCTATTTATACGGCTCATTAGACCGGGATATCTATATGAAAGTCCCTGAAAAACTAAAGATATCTAAACCATCCAATGAATATTCGCAAGGGTTATACTCAGTCAAATTACAAAGATCTTTATATGGTCTAAAGTAATCTGGACGAATGTGGTATAATTGTCTTACTGAGTATCTGGCCAAAAATGGATTCAAGAATGATGATATCTTCCCGTGTGTTTTCATAAAGAAATCTGCATCTGGATTCATTATAATTGCTGTGTACGTTGATGATTTAAATATCATTGGAACTCCTGAAGAGATTCCAACAATTATAAAAACTCTAAAAGAAGAGTTTGAGATGAAAGATTTTGGAAAGACTAAATTTTGTCTCAGCCTGCAGATCGAGCATACAAAAAAGGGATCTTTATTCATCAAATGACATACACAGAAAAGATCTTGAAAAGATTTTATATGGATAAGTCACATCCCTTGAGTACCTCAATGATCGTAAGATCTTTGGATGTGGAAAAGGATCAATTTCATCCTAAAGAAGAGAATGAAGATATCCTTGGTCCTGAAGTACCATATCTTAGTGCCATTGGAGCGCTAATGTATCTTGCTAATAATACACGACCCGATATATCATTTGCTGTGAATTTATTAGCAAGGTATAGTTCCTCTCCAACCAAAAGACATTAGAACAGAATCAAACAAATCTTTCAATATCTTCATGGGACGGTTAATATGGGATTGTTTTATCCCTATGAATCCAAGTCACAACTAGTTGGCTATGCAGATGCTGACTACTTGTCTGATTCACATAAAGGGAGATCTCAAATAGGATACCTGTTTACATATGGTGGAACAGTTATATCATGGAAGTTCACGAAACAGACGATTGCTGCAACATCCTCTAATCATGCCGAAATACTAGTGATTCATGAAGCAAGTCGCAAGTGTTTTTAGCTCCGGAGTTTGATCCAATATATTCTGTCATCATGTGGACTGATTGATCATAAGATAGCTCCAACTGTCCTGTTTGAAGATAATACAGCATGCATTGCTCAACTTAAAGGCGGATATATCAAAGGTGATAGAACAAAGCATATTTTTCCCAAAGTATTCTTCACTCAAGATATTCAAAATCAAGGGACACTTGATGTCCAACAGATCCGCTCAAGTGACAATCTGGCAGATTTATTTACAAAGTCACTCCCAAAATCCTCCTTTGAAAGATTGGTACATGAGATTGGGATGCGCCGATTTCGAGATATTAAATGATGTCGACAAGAGGGGGAGACTGTACTCTTTTTTTCTTCATTAGGTTTTTTCCCATTGGATTTTTCTTGACAAGATTTTTAATGAGGCAGTCCCCATCACTAAAGGATATTGTACTCTTTTTCCTTCACTAAGGTTTTTTTCCCATTGGGTTTTTCTTTAGCAAGGTTTTAACGAGGCAATAATCCTAAATGGCCATCCAAGGGGGAGTGTTGTGATAAGGATGACAAGGTGGATGCCCATTTATGATGGACGGTCCAACATTCTCAAGAGTGAATGAATTAAATGAGAGTTTGAAAACAAGAAATTTTTGCATGTATAAATAGAGGACAAATCCTCAGGCAATACATACAAGCAAGCAGTAATAATTCTCTCTTTTTTTTACTGAGCAATATCTCTCTCTTACTATAATATATATCTCTCTCTCTCTTATATATATATATATATATATATATATATATATACATACATACATTACTTCATATAATATTAAGTAAACACATATATGAATCATCTTTATTGAGCTAATTATATTAATACTAGAATTTTTATTTACACTTTCTTATTTTATATTATATCTTCCTTAATTATTTATTTTACAACAGAACAATCAATTTTTAAAGTCATTTCTAGAATCAACAGTAGAAATGTGGAATACTAGCAGACTAGCAGTAATATTAGCAAATATTAATGTATAAAATAATAAGAGATGAAAAAATGAGTAATAATTGAGTATAGAAGTATAAAAATAGAATATAGCAGTAAATCTCCTTTCGAGCAAGAGAGGATCCACTAACACAATATAATTCTTAGCGTGTCCTTTATATTTCTCTTGTCTCTCTTTTAAATTAACCTTCCACTAAGTTGTTATAACTAATTCTACTGTCGCTCCTTAAAATTATTCTTCTGCAATGCACCCCACTAAATTTCATAGTCTTTCATCCATACTGGTTGTTTCATTACTCTAGTACTCCTTTGCTCTGGTGTTTGGTCATTCGACCCAATTACTTCCACTTCTTTTAATGAATCAGAGCTATTGCTTGGTATAATTGGGTTCGTATCAATCATTCTCTTATTACAAGGACCTTGTCCTCAAAGTTTTCATTAGGATGCATCCTTGAGAGATTTGTCTAATTCACCCAAGTTGCTTTTTTGCACGAACTCCTTTGTCATTCAACTAGAACTTACACTTCCTTAGTCTCATCATCAAGTTGGAAGACTCGGATATCAACGATCGCTGCCGGTAGTGGTTCAAACAGCAATGATAGAGGAAGAGCAGGTGCAACAGTATTACTTGAAGGCTCACCCTTGAATTCTTTCAATAAGGAAACATGGAACACAAAGTGGATAGAGCTGCCAACTGGAAGTTCTAATTTATAGGCCATCATTCCCACCCTTTGCAACACCTTAAAGGGTCCGTAAAAGTGCTTGCTCAGCTTCAAATTTTCACGAGCGACCACTAAACCTTGGCAATAAGGCTACAGTTTCAAAAGGACCCAATCTCTAGAATTAAAGTGCTTTTCACGACGATGAATGGGAGAGGTGTGGCCGACATAACTCGGGATGGTACGGCCTTTGTATCCGTACAATGCCTCATGTGGTGTCATTTCAATTGTTGAGTGATACGAATTGTTATAGCAGTATTCTGCCCAAGTGAGGTAAGCAGACCACTTGTGCAGGTAAAAATGAATGAACACCCGCAAATACTACTCAAGGGGAGATTAGCCATTTCGGTCTGCCCGTCTGTTTGTGAATGATCATACTATATAACAACTTAGTGCCACAATTTTGGAAGAGATGCTTCCAAAAACAACTCAAGAACAGTGGGTCATGGTGAGATCATGGTGGCTCCTACCACACCATAATGGTGATAAATTTTTGAGAACCAACCTTCGTTGTAAAAACGGTCTTCATGGAGCAATGTGGGCTATTTTACTAAAGTGATCCACTACAACTAAGAGAGAAAGTGGTGAAACCAGCTTAATTTGGCAATTTTGTGATGAAATCCATGCTTAGATCATCCCAAGGTCGAGCCGTTATTGGAAGAAGTTGCAGTAATCCCTGAGGTTTAGTAGTGATATACTTAGTGCATTAGCACTCCTCACAACGGTAAATAAAATAGATGACATCTTAATGCATTCTCAGCCAAAAGAATAACTCTCCTACACTCTTATAAACTTTTAAAATGCCCCCGTGACCAACTGTTACTTCTGAATGAAACTGGTGGAGAAGAAACTCTCTTAAATTCTCAAAGTCTGACACCTATAATTTATCCTTATAAAAGCGTAAGCCTGCCTGAATCCCATAATCAAAACCTAATTCACTATTCTGGATCTTCTCTTGAAGGTTCAATAGCTCTTCAACCTCTTGATTTTCCCGTAAAAGAGTCGAAAAGATTACAAATTGGGTAGCAGTAAAAGCATGCAATTGGGATGATGTATCAGTTTTCTCTTATCGTGACAAGGCATCAGTGGCCTTATTGAATTGTTCCAGTCTATAATTGATTTCAAAGTCATAACGAAGGAACTTGGAAAGGTAATGCTGATGTTTCCGAGTAAGAATTACCTAAGTTATAAGTTCACGAAGCCCTTGGTGATCCATTTTGATGGTGAATTTCCTACCCAAAAGATAATGGCGCCACTTAGCCACCGCTTAAGTCACTGCATAAGATTCCCACACATAAGTATAAGTTTGTTGTAATCTCATACCCAGTTTCTTGCTGAAGTAAGCAATAGGATGTATAACGACCCGCACTTTCGAAAAAATCTAAATATAAATAAGTTATAATTTATTTTACTAAGAAATAAAGTTTAGTTAATATTATTATTATCGAGTTTAAAATACGCCGATATGACTAAATATCGGTACTCTTCGATGAGCTTAGCTTTATTAATGCTTCATCGTATATCTTTTATTATAATATTACTAATGTCATTTATATTAGTAACTCATATATATTTATCCTTATATATTATTACTTGTGTTTTAATATATCCAACTTTTATAGTTATCCGTTTAAGATATTTATAACTTTAATTGCTGACTCAGCAGCTTAAGAACGCGACACGTGGCCCTTTAGTGACACCCAACCTGTAACACCCTACCACACTTAATCTTATGCTTAAGTCATAAAACTGAGGTGACGAGGTATTACGACTACTAAAGTAAAATTATATATACAATATAAGTGAAAAAGATTTATATCTAGGAGCCTTTTGAAAAGAGTTAAAACGAAAGCATTAAACAGAAAAGCGCATCACTCATGTAAGCGATAGACGTGAACCAGACAGGATAAGCGTAAAGTGACATATATACATACAAACATAAGAAAGGAGTTCCAAGATACAGATAGCAAGGCTTTCGACTCGGCTCGCGAAGTTAAAACCGGCCAGAGCATACATACATATATACATATATACATGAGAATCCCAAAAAGCCCAAAATACAGTTTACAGAATCTGTTTCTCCAAATCAACCTCTAAGAGAGATAAAGCATAATATACATATACAGTGGAGATATAAGAGTATCTATATATACATCAAAATAAACTCCCAAAACACAAAAGATCTTCATTGTCAAAAGCTCCTAGTATGCCTCAGCGAGGTGCCTTATGTCCTGCATCTGAAAACTACAAATATGTATGGGGTGAGAACTAGAGGTTTTTAGCATGGTAACAGTGCCCACATAACTAACATATAAGGTCCCAGGAAAGCTAGAGGCAATCCTAGAACTTCCGACATTTGATTCAATCTTATAAAACACAACTAAACCAAAATAATTTAGTCAACTAACTAGGGATCTCCCTTCTACTCTAACACTCCCCTTTCTAACTCCTCCGAACCTCCTAACTGCCACTAGAATCATTTATTTTCAAACACATATATTACATGCAAAGAAATCACAATTAGAATTCTGATACAGTAGATAAATAGGTAGCAAGTAGTTTATGAGATCAGTTAGGCATTCCAAAACAAACACACCAAACAAACATATAGATGCATATGATGCATGCCTGTCCTATGGATGATGAGTCTCATCTGTCTGTTATATAGCCAATTCAACAAGTCCTAGTAGCTAACCATTGGACGGTCCCTCTGTCGTGCATCCACGAATCTCAAATCATAATCATTCATAATCATATAACACACACCGGTATATATCCACGGAGGCAGTTCATCTGGAAAGGTATAAGTGTCCGGCCACACTTACGACATAGGATCAGCAGAGTATCGAGTCTCAACTTAGAGCACGTGGTGGCAAGCCACTGCTTTTACCCAGGAAAACTTGTATCTCAAATATTTGGAAGTGCAACAAACCACATAATCAATCAATAACCATATAATTATTATCCGCCATAATTCATTATCAATATACCCATCCGGCTCATAACATAAACAACACTTCTATCATTATCATCAGTAAATTCATATAATCATTACCAGCCATGATTCATCATTAACTTTACCTCTTTCTTCACCAATAAGTTACCTTTCTCCAGGGACGGATCCAGAAATAGTATCATGGGGGGGCCAATAACATATATAATATTAAAAAATTATATTAAAAATTATATAATATAAAATGCATTATAAAAATATAATGATAGAGAATATATTTTAAAGTACAAAAAATATATATGTACTTTTTATTAACGAAGTGGTCGATTCCTCGTTTCATAAAATTCATTGATAATAGAATTTGTGTCAAATTTTTCTGCAATTTTCTTTTTCCCTGCCTTTCTCACAATCCTAATTATACTCCACTATCCAAAATCCACCTACCAAGCTTTAAACAAGAGTTAAAATGGTTTTGAAAGTTGGAGGAATGCATTTAGAGACTAAAATTTATGTTTTGGGAAAAAACAGTGGTCCATGTACGCATCCCCCCTCTCGCGTCGCAGGGGGTGCAGCCCGAAACGAAAACTTGCGTCGCGTGTTAACCTTCGCGTACACAACCCTTCAAAATTTTACTTCTCGCGTACGCGTACACTTGCTCACGTACGCAAGACACCAAACCCGAGAATGGCCGCATCGCGTGCAAAGGTCCGCGTACGCGGATTATGCAAGACAAGCAAAAATTTATAAATGTTGCAGAATTGTAGTTTTACACACCAAACTTCCGTCACGCATAACTTTTTTGTTTTAAAATATTTTTCATCCGTTCTTCAAACGATATAAATCTCTCAGATGAAATTTTCATTCTAGATAAGTTTGATAAAAATCGAAGGTCTGGAGGCCAAGTTATGGCTCATCAAAGTTGGTCAAAAGTAAAAGATTTCATTAAAATTCCAAACATTAACTTTCAAAACATACCAATTTTAAACCTTTCAAAACCAAACTAAACCTTACCATAATAGTATCATACCCTCTCAAATCATATTTTAATCCTTCTTATTTATCCCACAACTTATTGATTCACCACTTCCATCAATTTCAATTCAATAATTCAAGTTCAAAACAATATTTCAATATACATCATCAATTATCTCTATCAAATACAATATCGACATCACAACCAATATGGCACCAAAAACAACCTCAAATTTATTAATCCTCATGCATATCAACCAATCACAATCATCAACAACATCAACATTTTAATCTTATCTTACGGTTAACTAGCCTAAGTTTTTACGATACATTATATTTTAGTTACGAGAAGTTGAAACTATACCTTGGTCGATTCCTCCTAACACACGGAACACCTCACGTATATACCACACCCCAAGCTTCAAAATCCCAGCTCCTCTCCAAGCAAAACCCAGCCTCCAAAGCTTGATCACAAGCTTCCAAATTCTCAAATTGACTCCATTCAACAACCAATTTCAATCTAACATCATAATTATCACTATAATCAATATAGATTTCACTAATTCAATACTACACAAGGGTTTTGAGGGTGCTTACCTGACCCACAGCTCAAGTGAGCTAGACCCAAAAATACCCGCAAGCTAACTCAAATCTAAACACCGAAATTATACAAAAGTCAACATAATTACTCATTAAAATTCGAAATTGAGGGGATGAGTGGTTGGGAAAAAATACAGGGCTTATCTATAAAATTATTCTGATAGATTCATAGAGCTCGACGCGGTGGTCGCGTGGTCACAAACGGTGCGGCAATCGGAGTTCGGAGTTGAAAGATATCTTGGTTTGAAATTGGAGTTAGGGTTTGAGCTTCATGTTCAGCCCCTGCCCTCTTGGTTCAGTGTTCCTCATGGAATGAGGAAGAAAGATGGCTGATTTTTTTTTATTTAATGAGGCTTAGGTTGGGCCTTGGGCCCAATACGGGTCTAGTTTGTCCGGTTCGGTCCGTTCGTCTCAATCTTAGGCCAAATTTTTTAAAATTAATGTCAAAATTCTTATTTTAATTAGCTCTATCTCATTAAACTATAAAATTTAATTTTTTAATTTTCTTGAATAAATATTAATTTATGAGTTAATTATTTATTAATTATTCGGGTTTTACACAACCTTCTCTAATATACATTATCATTATTAACCATGAATCTTCTTCATTTTCAACGAAACCATGAGAGGAAAACAAGAGAGAGACCGAGAGACATTTCCATGAAAACATAAACCTTCTGAGTTTGATTTCTTGAGTTCTAAAATTCTAATAAAAAATCTAATCCAATTTAAGTGTTTGTATCTTCCTGTTATTCACATTGACGTCACTTTCATTCGGGAGAAGTCGCCAGAGGGAACCGCTGAACCTTCTATAGCTGGAGTAATAAGGAGTGTCACCATCAAGCTGTCACGAGAAGAGTCAGACGAGATAGAGAGAGAACGCAATAGAGAAGAGAGGAAGGTGTGGTGGTTTCCTTCACTGCCGTTGCGGCCACCGGTGCCGTCAGGAGCTGCCGCCGTTGCTGTTTGAGGCTGACCAGAAGAGTGGAGATAACAGTGGCACTGCTGCGTGTGACAACAAGCAGCTGCGTTGCCGCGAAAGCTCTTTGCCACTGTTGTTGGACAAGAGAAATAAGGTTTTTAGACATGTTTGGTTTTATGGGTTTGACTATTCGAGGTAGGGGCAATTTCTTAAACTCTTTTTTACTTTCAAGAATTGTTATAAGTTGATATTAATGAGAAAAATGTATGTTTATGATTTTTGTAAGTCTTATGGATAGAACTGAGTTGCTTTGAATAAATGTAATTACTTGCCTAGTTGGTTGTTATTGAATTGGTTTTTCTTGAATTACTGGAAGGGATTTAATATCGAAATTTAGTTTAATTTTGGAAATGATTTAACTTTAGAAAAGATTTAATATTGATATTTGGTTCAAAATAATTTTGAAAAGGATTTGATATTTGGAAATGGTTTGATTATTGAAAATAATTTGCTATTTGGAAATGATTGAGAAGGATTTGAGGGATGTTTGGATGGGAGCCTTGAAGGGTGGCAAAGTCCGAATTTTAGAGGAGATGCTGCTCAAATTTTTATAAAAATTGGAAGCTTCGTTTGAAATTGTTATTTGAAAATATTTTGATTTAAGGGTTATATGGTTTGATTTATTTAGAAAAGAATGAATTGTGTTTTGATTTTAAAATTATTGATGAATGAAATGGGAGGTGTAATAAGAAGAAATGAGGGATGATGAGGATTGATTTTTAAAGTATGATTGTTGAGTGAATTGAATGATATTGAGAAGTTGGGTAAGATGCGGTGGCATTGTCCACTTACTCCGAGTAAGAGATGAGGAAGAAGAATGATTGAAAGTGATTATGAGGACAACGATTATGAATGTAAAGTGTGACTGTATGTTCTGTTCCATTCTTGTGGTATCACTTTCTCTCTATTTGTAAAGTGTGTCAGGTACTATATCCCATGAGTGTGTCGGGCACTATATCCTAAGAGTGTGACGGGCGCTATATCCTAAGAGTGTGGGAGCACTTTACCTTGGGAAGTGTGTCTAACACTATATCCTATGAGTGTGTCAAGCACTATATCTCAAGAGCGTGGCGGGTATCCCAATAGTGTGGGAGCACTTTATCCTAGGAAATGCGGCAGACACTATATCCTATGAGTGTGGCGGGCACTATATCCCAAGAGTATGATCGGCACTATATCCCAAGAGTGTGGAGCATGTCAGAGAGACAATATCTGGGTTAACTACCTGGTGTGTCGGGTTTTGGCAAAGTAACTGACACGTGAGCTCACGGCCAGTAGGACAGGCATACATCATGTTGCATTTGTTTGCTTTGTTTGCTTTGTGCATAAGTGTTTTGGTTTGCCTATCTGATGAATTGTGTTTAATCGGTAACTGTGATACTTGCTGTAACTGTACTTTACATGTATATGCCTTGAATTTTATTTGTGCTTGTGATTGATTTCCGTTTTAAGTTTTGACGGATTGATTTAAATTGGGCTGGAGGCCAAGTTGATTTGATTTGGGTCAAAGGCCGAGTTAATTTGATTTGGGCCGAAGGCCATGATTTGATAAGTTTAATTAAGTTGTCCCTGGATATGTATTGAAATGATTTGGTAAGGTAACTTATTTGGGATTCTTATAAATAATTAAATATGGTGTGAATGTTAACTTTGGATAAATAAACGTTTAGATATTTGAAAAGATTCATAAGACGAACAAAAAATACTATTTTTGAACTATATTCTTTTTTTTATATGTATCCTCTTAAAATAATTCTTAAATCCTCTATTTAGAACCTGCGAGAACGACGTTCTTACCCCCCTACAAACTTCTCTTTTCAAGACGGACAAGGAAGCTTGCGGAGTTTTTGTTAAGTTCTTAGATATGTTATTTCTGTTTGTATACATGTGTTATAGTTTTTCCTCGCCTTTATTATTATATTCTTGTAAGAGGGATATGAATTTTGACTGTAATGACTTGTATATATGTAATATTTGTAAGTTGCTTAAGTAATAATGTTTGTATACATGTATATGCTTATTTGTTTTTATTAAAAAGTATTTTTGTATTTTTTTTAAAAGAAAATGACGATACGATTTTGAGTCAAAGGCTCATATTTTATTATTCAATATATGAAGTCATCATAACACTTCTTACTATTAGAGTGGCGCAGCTAAAAGCGTGATATTTTGATAGTAAGGGTGTTACAAGATGCCCCATTTGAGATAAGACCACGTCAATACCCGTACTAGAAGTATCCGTTTCCACCACAAACGGTTTAGAAAAATTAGGAAGTGCTAGAACTGGGGTTTGAGTCATAATTTATTTCATTTGGTGAAAGGCATGATCGGCCTCCAAAATCCACTTGGAAGCATTCCGCTTCAACAATTCGATTAGGGAAAATGCTAGTTGAGCATAATTAGCCACAAACTTGCGATAATAGCCCATGAATCCTAAGAACCCATGCAATTGTTTCAGCATCTTGTGCACCAGCCCAAATACTCAATTTGCTGCTGAAAAAAGGAGCATTTAGAGTGTTTGGCAAAGAAGTGGTGATCTGGTGCACGAAATTGTGATCTCAATGGCGCCAACAACTTGGTACGCACAATTGTAATCTCAACTCTTTTTCACAACTTCGCACAACTAACCAGCAAGTGCACTGGGTCGTCCAAGTAATAAACCTTACGTGAGTAAAGGTCGATCCCACGGAGATTGTCGGCTTGAAACAAGCTATAGTCATCTTGTAAATCTCAGTCAGGCATATTCAAATGGTTATGAAGTTTTAAGAATTAAAATATAAATAAAATATAAAATAAGATAGAAATACTTATATAATTCATTGGTGGGATTTCAGATAAGCGTATGGAGATGCTTGTTGCTTCTGAATCTCTGCTTTCCTACTGTCTTCATTCAATCATTCATACTCCTTTCCATGGCAAGCTGTATGTTGGGGGATCACCGTTGTCAATGGCTACCGTCCGTCCTCTCAGTGAAAATGGTCCAAATGCGTTGTCACCGCACGGCTAATCATCTGTCGGTTCTCACTCATGTTGGAATAGGATCCATTGATCCTTTTGCGTCTGTCACTATGCCCAACACTCGCGAGTTTGAAGCTCGTCACAGTCATCCCATCCCAGATCCTACTCGGAATACCACAAACAAGGTTTAGACTTTTTGGATCTCAAGAATGCTGCCAATTGATTCTAGCTTATACCACAAAGACTCTGATCTCAAGAAATTGAAGGCTCTGTTGTCAGGAGAGACATTCAAACGCATGGACCAGGAATCCAAGAGATATGCATTCAAGCTTGTTTTCATGTAAAACGAAAGTGTTTGTCAGGCACGCGTTCATAAGTGAGAATGGTGATGAGTGTCACTTGATCATCACATTCATCATATTCTTGTGTGCAAATGAATATCTTAGAATAAGAATATGCTTAAGTTGAATAGAAAAACAATAGTACTTTGTATTAATTCATTAGGAACAGCAGAGCTCCACACCTTAATCTATGGGGTGTAGAAACTCCACCGTTGAAAATACATAAGTGAAAGGTCTAGGCATGGCCGTGAGGCCAGCCTCCAAACGTGTACAATATGATCTATGATAGCATATAACTGATCAAAAGATATCTAAAATAAATTACTAAAAGTAGTTTTTATACTAAACTAGTAGCTATGGTTACAGAAAATAAGTAACTAAGTGCAGATAGGGCAGAAATCCACTTCCAGGGCCCACTTGGTGTGTGCTTGGACTGAGCATTGAAGCTTCCACGTATAGAGACTCTTCTTGGAGTTAAATTCCAGCTTTGGTGCCAGTTTGGGTGTTTAACTCCAGCTTTTATGCTAGTTCTGGCGTTTAACGCCAGAATAGGGTAGAAAGTTGGCGTTAAAACGCCAATTTGCGTTATCAAAACTCGGGCAAAGTAAGGACTATTATATATTGCTGGAAAGCCCAGGATGTCTAATTTCCAACGCAATTGAGAGCGCGCCAATTGGATTTCTGTAGCTCCAGAAAATCCATTTCGAGTGCAGGGAGGTCAGAATCCAACAGCATCTGCAGTCCTTTTTTAGCCTCTGAATCAGATTTTTGCTCAAGTCCCTCAATTTCAGCCAGAAAATACCTGAAATCATAGAAAAATACACAAACTCATAGTAAAGTCCTGAAATGTGAATTTTTCATAAATACTAATAAAAACATAGTAAAAACTAACTAAAACATACTAAAAACTATGTAAAAATAGTGCCAAAAAGCGTATAAATTATCCGCTCATCACAACACCAAACTTAAATTGTTGCTTGTCCCCAAGAAATTGAAAATCAAATAGGATAAAAAGAAGAGAATATACTATAAATTCTAAAATATCAATGAAACTTAGCTCCAATTAGATGGGCAGGACTTGTAGCTTTTTGCCTCTGAACAGTTTTGGCATCTCACTTTATCCTTTGAAGTTCAGAATGATTGGCATCTATAGGAACTCAAGAATTTAGATAGTGTTATTGATTCTCCTAGTTCAGTATGTTGATTCTTGAACACAGCTACTTTATGAGTCTTGGTCGTGGCCCTAAGCATTTTGTTTTCCAGTATTACCACCGGATACATAAATGCCACAGACATATAACTAGGTGAACCTTTTTATATTGTGACTCAGCTTTGCTAGAGTCCCCAATTAGAGGTGTCCAGAGCTCTTAAGTACACTCTTTTTACTTTGGATCACGACTTTAACCGCTCAGTCTCCAGCTTTTCACTTGACACCTTCACGCCACAAGCACATGGTTAGGGACAACTTGGTTTAGCCGCTTAGGCCAGGATTTTATTCCTTTGGGCCCTCCTATTCACTGATGCTCAAAGCCTTGGATTCTTTTTATTTTACCCTTACCTTTTGGTTTAAAGGGCTATTGGCTTTTTTTGCTTGCTTTTTCTTTTTCTTTCTTTTACTTTTATATATATATATTTTTTTCGCAAGCTTTTTCTATTCACTGCTTTTTCTTGCTTCAAGAATCATTTTTATGATTTTTCAGATTATCAATAACATTTCTCCTTTTTCATTATTCTTTCAAGAGCCAACAATTTTAACATTCATAAACAACAAATTCAAAAATATGCACTGTTCAAGCATTCATTCAGAAAACAAAAAGTTTTGCCGCCACATCAAAATAATTAAACTAACTTCATGATAAAATTCGAAACTATGTACTTCTAGTTTTTTTGCAATTAAAAATATTTTTCATTTAAGAAAGGTGATGGATTCATAGGACATTTATAGCTTTAAGACATAGACACTTAAACACTAATGATCATGTAATAAAGACACAAACATAAATAAAACATAAGGCATATGAAACGAAAAACAGAAAATAAAGAACAAGAAGATTAAAGAACGGGTCCACCTTAGTGATGGCGGCTAGTTCTTCCTCTTGAAGATCTTATGGAGTGCTTTAGCTCCTCAATGTCTCTTCCTTGCCTTTGTTGCTCCTCCCTCATGGCTCTTTGGTCTTCTCTAATTTCATGGAGGAGGATGGAATGCTCTTGGTACTCCACCCTTAGTTGTCCCATGTTGGAACTTAATTCTCCTAGGGAGGTGTTAATTTTCTCCCAATAGTTTTGTGGAGGAAGGTGCATCCCTTGAGGCATCTCAGGGATTTCATGATGAGGAATTTCCTCATGCTCTTGTTGAGGTCCATGAGTGGGCTCTCTTGTTTGCTCCATCCTTTTCTTAGTGATGGGCTTGTCCTCATCAATGAAGGTGTCTTCCTCTATGTCAATTCCAGCTGAATTGTAGAGGTGATAAATGAGGTGAGGAAAGGCTAACCTTGCCAAAGTGGAGGACTTGTCAGCCACCTTGTAGAGTTCTTGAGGTATAATCTCATGAACTTCCACTTCCTCCCCAATCATGATACTATGGATCATGATGGCCCGATCCACAGTTACTTCGGATCGGTTGCTAGTAGGAATGATAGAGCGTTGGATGAACTCCAACCATCCTCTAGCTACAGGCTTAAGGTCCGGTCTTCTCAATTGAACTGGTTTGCCTCTTGAGTCACTTTTCCATTGAGCTCCTTCCACACATATGTCCATGAGGACTTGGTCCAACATTTGAACAAAGTTGACCCTTCTAATGTAGGGGCGTGCGTTTTCTTGCATCATTGGCGAGTTGAACGCCAACCTTACATTTTCCGGACTGAAATCTAAGTATTTTCCCCGAACCATTGTAAGCCAAATCTTTGGATTCGGGTTCATACTTTGATCATGGTTCCTAGTGATCCATGCGTTTGCATAGAACTCTTGAACCATTAACATTCCGACTTGTTGAATAGGATTAGAGAGAACATCCGATCCTCTTCTTCTAATCTCATGTCGGATCTCCGGATACTCACTCCTTTTGAGCTTGAAAGGAACCTCAGGGATCACCTTCTTTTTGGCCACAGCTTCATAGAAGTAGTCTTGATGGACCTTTGAGATGAATCTCTCCATCTCCCATGACTCGGAGGTGGAAGCTTTTGCCTTCCCTTTCCTCTTTCTAGAGGTTTCTCCGGCCTTAGGTGCCATAAATGGTTATGGAAAAACAAAAAGCAATGCTTTTACCACACCAAACTTAAAGTGTTTGCTCGTCCTCGAGCAAAAAAGAAAGAATGAAGGAGAAGAAGAAGAAAATGGAGGAGATGGAGGGTGAGGGTGGGTTTGGCCAAGGGGGTATAAGGTGTTTGTGATGTGTGAAATTGAAGGATTGATGAGGGGTATATATAGGAGTTGGGGGAGTCTTGGTTCGTGTATTTGGGGTTGCGTTTGGGAGGGAAAAAGAGTTTTAAATTTGAAGATAAGTGGTATTTTGGGGAAAAGTAAATGAGGTGATTGGTGAAGGGTATTTAGGAAAGAGGGTAAGATTTGATAGGTAAAGGGTATTTGGGGAAGAGGACGCCCTTAGAGTGCAATTCTGGTGTTAAATGCCAGATTGTTGCTTGTTTCTGGCGTTTAACGCCAGCTTTTCTCCCTTTCTTGGCGTTTAACGCCAACTTGGTGCCCTGTTCTGGCGTTAAACGCCAGTCTGGTGCCTATTTTTGGCATTTAACGCCCAGAATAGTGCCAGACTAGGCGTTTAACGCCCATTCTGCTACTCTTACTGGCATTTAAACGCCAGTAAGCTCTTCCTCCAGGGTGAGTTATTTTTAATGCTATTTTTTTCATTCTATTTTTTATTTTTCAGTTGTTTTTGTGACTTCACATGATCATCAACCTAAAGAAAACATAAAATAACAATGAAAAATAAATAGATATAATTAAATAACATTGAGTTGCCTCCCAATAAGCACTTCTTTAATGTCAATATCTTGACAGTGAGCTCTCATGGAGCCTCACAGATAATCAGAGCAGGGTTGGAGCCTCTCAACACCAAACTTAGAGTTTAGTTGTGGCCTCTCAACACCAAACTTAGAGTTTGGTTGTGGCCTCCCAACACCAAACTTAGAGTTTGAATGTAGGGGTTTTGTTTGACTCTGTATTGAGAGAAGCTTTTCATGCTTCCTCTCCATGGTTATAGAAGGAGAACCTTGAGTCTTGAATACAAGGTAGTCCTTATTCAACTTAAGGACCAACTCTCCTCTGTCAACATCAATCACAGCTTTTGCTGTGGCTAGGAAGGGTCTGCCAAGGATGATGGATTCATCCTCATCCTTCCCAGTGTCTAGGATTATGAAATCAGCAAGGGTGTAAAGGTCTTTAACCTTCACTAGCACGTCCTCTACTAGTCCATAAGCCTGTTTCATTGATTTGCTGCCATCTCAAGTGAGATTCTTGCAGCTTGTACCTCAAAGATTCCCAGTTTCTCCATTACAGAGAGTGGCATGAGGTTTATCCCTGACCCCAGGTCACATAGAGCCTTCTCAAAGGTCATGGTGCCTATGGTACAAGGTATGAAGAATTTTTCAGGATCTGGTTTCTTCTGAGGTAATGTCTGCCTCATTAATGCATTCAGTTCATTGGTGAACAAGGGGGGTTCATCCTCCCAAGTCTCAGTACCAAATAACTTGGCATTCAGCTTCATGATTGCTCCTAGATATTTAGCAACTTGCTCTTCAGTGATGTCTTCATCCTCTTCAGAGGAAGAATATTCATCAGAGCTCATGAATGGCAGAAGGAAGTTCAATGGAATTTCTATGGTCTCTGTATGAGCCTCAGATTCTTTTGGTTCCTCAAAGGGAAATTCCTTTCTGTCCAGAGGACGTTCCATGAGGCTTTTCTCACTGGGACTCACGTCCTCCTCACTCTCTCTTGGAATTTTCTTCTGTATTGCTTGGGAGAGTACTGGGAGGAGTTTCAGTAATTTTCTTACTCAGCTGACCCACCTGTGCCTCCAAATTTCTAATGGAGGACATTGTTTTATTCATGAAACTTAGCGTGGTCTTAGATAGATCAGAGACTGTGGTTGCCAGGCCAGAATGGCTCTGTTCAGAATTCTCTTTCTGTTGCTGAGAAGATTATGGAAAAGGCTTGCTATTGCTAAACCTATTTCTTCCACCATTATTATTGAAGCCTTGTTGAGGCTTCTGTTGGTCCTTCCATGAGAAATTTGGATGATTTCTCCATGAAGGATTATAGGTGTTTCTATAGGGTTCTCCCATGTAATTCACCTTTGCCATTGCAGGGTTCTCAGGATCATAAGCTTCTTCTTCAGAAGATACTTCTTTAGTACTGTTGGATGCAGCCTGCAATCCATTCAGACTCTGAGAAATCATATTGACTTGCTGAGTCAATATTTTGTTCTGAGCCAATATGGCATTCAGAGTATCAATTTCAAGAACTCATTTCTTCTGAGTTGTCCCATTATTCACAGGATTCCTTTCAGAAGTATACATGAATTGGTTATTTGCAACCATTTCAATGAGTTCCTGAGCTTCTTCAGGCGTCTTCTTCAGATGAAGAGATCCACCAGCAGAGTTGTCCAATGACATCTTGGACAGTTCAGACAGACCAACATAGAATATGCATATGATGCTCCATTCTGAAAGCATACCAGAAGGACACCTTTTGATCAATTACTTGTATCTTTTCCAAGCTTCATAGAGGGATTCGCCTTCCTTCTGTCTGAAGGTTTGGATTTTCACTCTAAGCTTACTCAATTTTTGAGGTGGAAAAAACTTTGCCAAGAAGGCATTGACCAGCTTTTCTCAAGAGTTCAGGCTGTCCTTAGGCTGTGAGTCCAACCATGTCCTAGCTCTGTCTCTTACAGCAAAAGGGAAAAGCATAAGTTTGTAGACCTCAGGGTCAACCCCATGAGTCTTAACAGTGTCACCGATTTGCAAGAACTCAGCTAAAAACTGATGAGGATCTTCCAATGGAAGTCCATGATACTTGAAATTCTGCTGCATTAGAGAAACTAATTGAGGCTTAAGCTCAAAGTTGTTTGCTCCAATTGCAGGAATTGAGATGCTCCTTCCACATAAGTCAGAAGAGGGTGCAATAAAGTCACCAAGCATCTTCCTTGCATCTCCACCATTGTTGTTGGGTTCAGCCATGTTTGTTTTGTCTGCTTCCTTTTTGAAAATTTCTGTTAGGTCCTCTCCAAAGAGTTGTGCTTTAGCTTCTCTTAGCTTTCTCTTCAAGTTCCTTTCAGGTTCAAGATCAGCTTCAATAAGAATGCCTTTGTCCTTGTTCCTACTCATATGAAAGAGAAGAGAAGAAGAAAGTATGGAATCCTCTATGTCACAGTATAGAGATTTCTTGAGGTGTCAGAGAAAAAGAAGAATAAAAGGATGAGGTAGAGAGGAGAATTCGAACTTATAGAGAGGGAGTGAGTTCGAATTGCTAATAGAGGAGAAGTGTTGGTCTTAAATAGAAAAAGGTGAGGAGGGAGAAGAATTTTCGAAAACAAAATTAAAAAAAATTTTAATTAATTAAAAGAAAATTAAAAAAATGGTTGATGGTTTTCGAAAATTAAAAGTGAGAAAGTGGTTAAGTGGTTTTGAAAAAGATTTTGAAATTAGCAATAAAAAAGATATGATTGAAAATTATTTTGAAAAAGATGTGATTGAGAAGATATGATTGAAAAATAATTTAAAAAGATTTTATTTTTAAAATTAATGACTTGGCTAACAAGAAATTTAAAAGATATAATTCTAAAATTCAAATATTGAACCTTTCTTAACAAATAAGTAACAAACTTGAAATTGTTGAATCAAATCATTAATTGGTAGCAAAGATTTTTGAAAATAGTGAGAGAAAAATGGAAAGGATTTGATTTTGAAAAAGATATGATAAAAAAAATATGATTTGGAAAAGATTTGATTTTGAAAAATTTTGAAGATTTGAAAAAGATTTGAATTAAAAACTAACTTACCTCCCTTGTTATCCTGGCGTTAAACGCCCAGAATGGTATCTATTCTGGCGTTTAACGCCCAAAATACTACCCCTTTGGGCGTTTAACACCCAGCTAGGTACCCTGACTGGCGTTTAAATGCCAGTTTTTCCTTTTTCACTGGGTGTTTTGAACGCCCAGCTTTTCTCTGTAATTCCTTTGCTGAATGTTTTGAATCTTCAATTCTCTGTATTATTGACTTGAAAAGACAAAATTTTGAAAAAATTTTTTTGAATTTTTAATGATAAAAAACAACAAAATGAAACTAATCATGGAGAACTAAGATCAGATAAACAATGCATGCGAGACACCAAACTTAGAAATTTTCATATTGGACATACTAACAACTTGAGAATACACATGAGAAACAACAAAAGACACAAAATAAGAGAATTTAAAGATCAGACCCAAGTAAATCATCAAGAACAACTTGAAAATTAATGAAGAACATAATGCATATATTCGAAAAATGCAAGAAAATTAAAAATATGCAGGACACCAAACTTAGAAATAGCCACTAGACTCAAACAAGAAACACACATTATTTTTTATTTTTATGATTTTATTTATTTTTTTGTAATTTTTCAAAAATTAATTGGAAAAAGAGAAAATAAGGAATTCAAAATTTTTAATGAGAATTCCAGGAATCATGCAATGTTAGTCTAAAACTCCGGTCCAAGAATTAGACATGGCTTACTAGCCAGCCAAGCTTTCAGTGAAAGCTCCGGTCCAAAATACTAGACATGGCCAATGGCCAGCCAAGCTTTAGCAGATCATTACATTCAACAGCAAGATTGATAGAAATCAACAAGCTCTTGTGATGATAAATTGAAACCTTGGTCCAAAACATTAGACATGGCTTCACAGCCAGCCAGACTTCAACAGATCATCATAAAACTCTAGAATTCGTTCTTAAAAATTCTGAAGTCATAGAATAATTTATTTTTTTTGAATTTTTTTTTTGAAAATAAAAATAATAAAAACAATAAAGCTTAAAATCAAAATAAAATTACCTAATCTGAGCAACAAGATGAACCGTCAGTTGTCCAAACTCGAACAATCCCCGGCAACGGTGCCAAAAACTTGGTGCACGAAATTGTGATCTCAATGGCGCCAACAACTTGGTACGCACAATTGTAATCTCAACTCTTTTTCACAGCTTCGCACAACTAACCAGCAAGTGCACTGGGTCGTCCAAGTAATAAACCTTACGTGAGTAAGGGTCGATCCCACGGAGATTGTCGGCTTGAAGCAAGCTATGGTCATCTTGTAAATCTCAGTCAGGTAGATTCAAATGGTTATGAAGTTTTAAGAATTAAAATATAAATAAAATATAAAATAAATTAGAAATACTTATGTAATTCATTGGTGGGATTTCAGAAAAGCGTATGGAGATGCTTGTTGCTTCTGAATCTCTGCTTTCCTACTGTCTTCATTCAATCATTCATACTCCTTTTCATGGCAAGCTGTATGTTGGGGGATCACCGTTGTCAATGGCTACCGTCCGTCCTCTCAGTGAAAATGGTCCAAATGCGCTGTCACCGCATGGCTAATCATCTGTCGGTTCTCACTCATGTTGGAATAGGATCCATTGATCCTTTTGCGTCTGTCACTATGCCCAACACTCGCGAGTTTGAAGCTCGTCACAGTCATCCCATCCCAGATCCTACTCGGAATACCACAGACAAGGTTTAGACTTTTTGGATCTCAAGAATGCTACCAATTGATTCTAGCTTATACCACGAAGACTCTGATCTCAAGAAATTGAAGGCTCTGTTGTCAGGAGAGACATTCAAACGCATGGACCAGGAATCCAAGAGATATGCATTCAAGCTTGTTTTCATGTAGAACGAAAGTGTTTGTCAGGCACGCGTTCATAAGTGAGAATGGTGATGAGTGTCACTTGATCATCACATTCATCATATTCTTGTGTGCGAATGAATATCTTAGAATAAGAATACACTTGAGTTGAATAGAAAAATAGTAGTACTTTGTATTAATTCATGAGGAACAGCAGATCTCCACACCTTAATCTATGGGGTGTAGAAACTCCACCGTTAAAAATACATAAGTGAAAGGTCTAGGCATGGCTGTGAGGCCAGCCTCCAAACATGTACAATATGATCTATGATAGCATAGAACTGATCAAAAGATATCTAAAATAAATCACTAAAATTAATTTTTATACTAAACTAGTAGCTAGGGTTACAGAAAATAAGTAACTAAGTGCAAATAGTGCAGAAATCCACTTCTGGGCCCACTTGGTGTGTGCTTGGGCTGAGCATTGAAGCTTCCACGTGTAGAGACTCTTCTTGGAGTTAAACGCCAGCTTTGGTGCTAGTTTGGGCGTTTCACTCCAGCTTTTATGCCAGTTCTGGCGTTTAACGCCAGAATATGATAGAAAGTTGGCGTTAAAATGCCAGTTTGCATTATCAAAACTCAGCAAAGTATGGACTATTATATATTGCTGAAAAGCCTAGGATGTCTACTTTCCAACGCAATTGAGAGCGTGCCAATTGGGTTTCTGCAGCTCCAGAAAATCCATTTTGAGTGCAGGGAGGTCAGAATCCAACAGTATCTGCAGTCCTTTTTCAGCCTCTGAATCAGATTTTTGCTTAGGTCCCTCAATTTCAGCCAGAAAATACCTGAAATTACAGAAAAATACAGAAACTCATAGTAAAGTCCAGAAATGTGAATTTTGCATAAATACTAATAAAAACATAGTAAAAACTAACTAAAATATACTAAAAACTATGTAAAAACAGTGCCAAAAAGCGTATAAATTATCCGCTCATCATGATCCCTCAGCACTGGCAAAGTCAAAGATAGATGTTCCAAATGCTCAGCTGTAGTGTGACTATAAGTTAAAATTTCGTAAAAATAGCAATGAAACATCGCAAATATGGTTGGAAAACCCAACTCAGGCATAACAGCAAACTCATAGTGGCCCATATGTGTTCGAAAGGCAGTCTTTTCAATGTCATCGTAATTCATTCTAATCTAATGATAGCCGCTTCACAAATGAATTTTTGAGAAGAACACTGCACTATGAAGCTCATCTAGTATTTCCTCTATTGTTGGAATCGAAAATTTATTTTTCACTGTAATGGTAATTTAGAGCCATGTAATCAACACAAAATCTCCATCCCCATTCTTCTTCTTAACCAACAAGACAGGGCTAGAAAAGGCACTCCTGTCTCGAATAACCCTAGTTTGCAACATCTCAGTAACTAGCCTATACATTTCTTCCTTTTGGAAGTGTAGGTACTTGTGTGGTCGAATACTCACCGGTGCTGTCCCTGGTAGCAATTGGATAGAGTAGTCCACGACTTGCTGTGGTGGTAATTGTTTTGCCTCTTCAAAGACATCAGAAAATTTTTTAAGAACCTGCTGCGCATTAGTGTCAACTGTAGCCTCCTCATCATCTCCTCCAAGGCGTAGGGTCATCTCTAATTGGAACAAGGAGGTGATAAGCTTGTTGTTATGCAACTTCTTTAATTTGCGGAATTTCAAGCAAGCCTCCCTCAATAGTTCTTCACCTTTTAACACCACCGATTTACCCATGACCTTGAATTTCATAAATAGCCCTAGGTAATTGATTTGGATGGTCCCATTCGCATCATCTAGTGACCTCTTAAGACCAAATCAAATCCCTTCAAATCTAGCACATATGCATCCACGGCAAAGTCATAACCTTTCACTGACAGCACCAAATTCAACCACTTAGCCCCACAGTGAATAGAGTTCTTATTGCCCACTATCACTTGAAGCGTAGGTGTTAGATTAGTGGAGCATTCAACCTCTTTACTACTAATCTTAACAAAATTATGGGTACTTCTCCTGTCAGTCAAAATCATCAGGGGTCGACTAGAATAGGAGCCACAAACTCGAAGAGTCTTAGGGTGGAACTCACCTTCAAGGGCATTAAGACTGCTTCTGAGAGTTAGAGAGCCGTCGTCAGTATCCTTACCCTCCGCATCCGATTCGAGGTTGTCATCCTCTCCCCCCTCTGTGCGTTGTAGCAGTTCGCGTAGTTCTTCTTCACCAACCAATAGCTAGAAGGTGGCCTTGCAATGATGCTTTGATGCAAATTTTTTATCACAGTAATAGCAGAGTCCTTTCTTGCGACGTACTCGGATGTCAGCGAAAGTGAGTTTCTTGAACGGAGTAGTGGTGGTTTTGGGTGAGGGAAATGAAGCTTGTGAAGCTTGAAAAGAAGTTGTGGGTATTGTTGTTTGAGTCGTGCTTTCTTGGTGCAAGAAACTGGGTTAAGGGTCCGATTAAGGGAGAACCGGTTCGGGTTACTGGGTTCTAGAATGGGCCGAGTCATACGACTCTTAGAGAGACCTAAAGTCACAACGTGTTTTTGTTCATAGAGCTTTGCAATAAAAACTGCTTGAATGTAGGAAGTGGGTTGGGCAACAGTAGCTCACATTTCAGATGTTCTTGAAGCCCAGCTATGAATAAAGCAATAACACATTCCTCGCTCAGCCCAGTTACACAGTTGTTGAGATCTTTAAATTGGCATTGATACTCTTTCACTGACCCTCCTTGTCGTAGATCCTTGAGGGCAGTCTGATGATCGTAAAACACGTTCTTGGCAAAGTGTGTGTTCACGGTGTCGAGAAAGGTCTCCCAATTATAGGGAATGTTGTTGTTGACACCCCAACGGTACCATTGAAGAACGAAACTCTCGCGCGATCTAGAATTTTCACAAATAAATTCGCGTTGTAAGTATAGCTTCTAGACCCACAAGAATTCCTTTCTTACAAAAGTTTTGGTTGTCACAAGTAACAAACCCAATAAAATTTATAAACTGAAGTATTCAAACCTCGGGTCGTCTTCTCAAGGAATTGCAGGGAGGTATGACTTATTATTAGCTATGGGAAAGGTAGAATTTCGGGTTTTGAAAGGTTTGAACAAGGAAAATAAATTGCAGGAATTAATAAATTAATATCTAATAAAACTCTTGGCAAGGTATGAAAATTGGAAGTCTTATCCTAGTTATCCTTATCAATGGTGATGAGAATTGAGTTTTAATCCCACTTAGTTAACCTTTACTAAAGCAAAGGAAAGTCAAGTGAACTAATTAGTTAGATCCTCAAGTCCTAGCCAACTCCTAAGAAAGGACTAGAGTTAGTGGAATTCAATTCAATTAGCAAAAATAACAATTATCAATCACGATGAGTTTGATAACTCAAGAGTTACCAATTAATCAACCAAAGCCAAAAGGAAAAAATCTAAATTAAATTAAAAGCATTCATATAAATAAAGCAAAGCAAAGTCAAATCTGAAATACCTCAATTTATATTAAATAAAACATTCAAATCTAAATACGAATAATTCATAAGCCAAATTGGTAACATGAGTCAGATACGAATAAAAGTATTAGAATAAATAAAAATATAAAAGGAATATTAAACCTGAGAAGAAGTTGAAATAATAAGTTGAAATAATAAGAAATCCTAATTCCTTTAAGAGGAATCCTAATCCTAAAACCTAAGAGAGAGGAGAGAACCTCTCTCTCTAAAAACTACATCTAAATTATGAAAATTATGAATGATGATATCCCCCTTTCGATTCCTCCATTCTCTGGCTTATATTCTGTGTTTCTAGATTCAGAATTGGGCCGAAAAAGGGTCCAGAAATCGCTGGGGGCGTTTTCTGCAGATTATGCACGTGGCGTCTGTCACGCGTCCGCGTAGGTCACGCGTCCGCGTAGGTCACGCGATCGCGTCATCTGGAGTTCTGCTCTTCCACGCGGTCGCGTCGGTCACGCGTACGCGTCATTTGCGTTCTGCTCAAGGCACGCGTCCGTCACGCATTCGCGTCGCTGCCTTTTCGCGCTAGGCACGCGGCTGCGTCGTCCATGCGTTCGCGTCGCTACCTTTTTCTTCAAGACTCCATTTTTGTGCTTTCCTTCCATTTTTGTATGTTTCCTTTCTGTCTTCTAAGCCATTCCTGCCTTAAGAGATCTGAAAATATTTAACACACAAATCACGGCATCGAATGGTAATAAAGGGTAATTAAAATTAATATTTTTAAAGTATAGGAACCATGTTTTTCACATATATCACATAATAAAGAAGGGAAAGTAAAACCATGCAATTTACATGAATAAGTGGGTGAGGGATTGAATAAATCACTTGAATTGGGCACAAAATACATCATAAAATATGGGTTTATTAACCATGCATAAGCCGCATTGATTAAATGAAAAGACAGAACCCAAATCCATTGCTCCACCAAAATGTCAAAGGTTTCTAGATACTGTCTTGCTCGAAAGATCCAGTCCTCGACCCCTTCGCCGTCAAACATTGGCAGATCGACCACTTTCAATTTGCGAGGCCAATGTGGTTCCCCATACAAGCTAACCGAGCCTAATCTTTCCATTGTGCCATCATTGTTGTTCAGCGGTTCATCGGACTTAGCTTTTAGTTTCAAATAATCGTAGAGAAGCTTCTCGATGGATCATAGCAAGGAATCCATGGTTGTAAGTTGCGATTAAATTTCCGCAATTCGTTCATTAGTCTTTTCAAGTCCTCGACTCAATGTTGCAACCTCATGCTTGTTAGAGAGGGTGAGTTCCTCTAACTGATTTAGACGAGTTTCCTCAGTCATGCTGACAATCTCTCCACAAAAGTATCAGTTGGTAAACCTATTAAGAAAATCAATTTTTAAAACAATTTTCAAAATCAAGAACAGAATACTAGCAACAGTATCAACAAATATTAATGTATGAAACATAAGAGATGAGAAAATGAGTGATAATTGAATATAGAAATATGAAAATAGAATGTAGCAGTAAATTCCCTTTCAAGCAAGAGAAGCTCCACTAACACAATATAATTCTTAGCATGTCCCTTATGATCTTTTTACCTCTCTTTTAAATCAACCCTCCACTAAATTGTTATAATTAATTTTATTGTCGCTAATAAAATTATTCTTCTATAATGCATCCTACTAAATTATTTTATAGTCTTTCATCCATGCTGCTTGTTTCATTATTCTAGTCTTTTCTGTTATAGTGTTTGATCATTCAGTCCAATTACTTCTACTTCTGTTGATGGGTCAGAACTACTATTTGATATAATTGGATTCATATCAATTCACATAATATTTTTGTATTTAATATAACCGGTAAACCGTATATGTTAATTTTAAAGAGGAATTACATTATTTTTTG
>NC_029794.2:110456241-110494745 GCF_000816755.2 Arachis ipaensis | reverse complement strand
ATAGTTTATATAATATTTCTCAATTTTAAAACCTTGATCAGCCCGTTATGGAAATAATTTCCAGTTTCTTGTTTAATATGAATATTAATCCCGAGTTTGCCAGCTGATTAAATTTTTAACTCACATAATTGATGGATAAATTATTATTTTGCAAGGTACCACCTCCCCTGGATAAAGAATTGTTGAAATTAAAAACAAAAAATAAAAAATTATATTTTATTTGTCTTCTTTGTATTAATTAGTCTTTTGGCTAGAATCTAAAGTGGGTATTATCGTTTGGAGCAGTGTTGAGATGGGAACAGACTACCTAGTTACCATCAACTTTGCAATAATGCATTCCCATGTCCTATCAGTCTCGCAACATTCCATTCAACGTTTGCCGGGTAAGATATGGAAACTTTAGGTTATTACCTAGTAATCTTTTAGGCAACTTAGGTTAGTAGAATAATTTGATTATCTGTCCATTTAAATAAGTTTTGAAAGTTTGAATTCTATTTTATGTATATAATAATTTATAAAAAATATTAACAAATATTAATAAAAAGTATTATTCTTCTAAATTTTTTCTTTATTTATTAACATTTTAACTACACAAATAATATTCATCTCTTTAATGATCTAATTTCAAGTCTTCAATATAAATGAACCAATTCAGTCAATAATACTTTTTTGAGAATATATGTATACCCACACACACACACAAGAGAACAACTTTGGGGTTTTGTCCGGTAAAACCCTAACTTGTTTAAGTAATAATACAATAAGACAATTATCCCAACAGAAAAAAGTGAAACTCAATGGGATCAATTATTATCGATTGATCTTCCAATTGGAGGGAAAGAACTGAGAAAAGCACATTTATTATCATTGGCTCATTCAATTTGTCATGTTGGTATCATCACGTGGCGTGCCCTCTGCTTAACATCAAAAGGCAAAACCACGCTTGTTCCAACTTCCATTATTGCGAATAAACAATCATCATTTATTCATTTTATTTCAGCAATCAGTTTTTGTGAACTAATTACTAATTGAAAAAGAAAGTTTTGGACTTCATCTAGAATTATTAAGTTTAAGATGTTGATGTATTTAAATATAAAAAATTATGATGCCACTTAATCAAAAGGCATCATCTATGATAATAAAATAATAAGTGATGATTGAAATAAATCTTTTTACTAATTAATTGATATGGCTTAGAGTGAACATCTTTTATGATACGAGGATATATAGAAACTAAACTCGTTTTTGTTTAATAGTGATGATGAATTTACAATTAATCTTTACATTTAAATTATTTAACCTCCATGCGCCACTATTTTTAATAAAATTTTAACTTAACGCACAAATATATATAATAGCCTTTTTCATGCTGCGAAAGAAATAAAAGAATAAACAAGACAAGAATTGAAATTGAATAGAAAAAATAAATTATAATTGAAATAAAAATAAAAATGATAGGTTGAAATTGAATACAAAGAGAATCATTCTATTTTCTACCAAATTTCTTGACGCAACAAGAAAAGGACTCCTCAACCTAACTTATCAGCGCCATAGTTTGAGAATTAAATCGAAGGGACTCCTCAACTTTTTACCAAATTCTTCGATGCAACAAGAGAAGGACTCCTCAACCTCAATTGTCCACACCATGATTTTATCACGAAACCAAAAAAGGGGTTTTCAAAACATCTAAATCATTCTATACTGCGACTACCCTAGTTTATGAGGTTTTATAACCTCTTATTAGGTTAAAATATAGAAAATCTTAAGCCCACAGACATAAGGCCCAATCTAGTAATTAAATAAATAAAATCAAAATACATTAAATTAAATTAAAACATTCTAAAAATGTAAACTAATATCTTCTAAATAACACTTGAACTCTTCATATCACGAACATTTGAAGTAATGATAAAGAAATAAAAGGATAAACAAGACAAGAATTGAAATTGAATAGAAAAGATAAATTGTAATTGAAATAAAAACAAAAAGGATAGGTTAAAATTGAATACAAAGAGAATCACTCTATTTTCTACCCAATTTCTTGACGCAACAAGAAAGGGACTCCTCAATCTAACTTGTCAACGCCATAGTTTGGAAATTGAATCGAAGGGACTCCTCAACCTTCTACTCAATTCCCCGATGCAACAAGAGAGGGACTCCTCAACCTTAATTGTCCACATCATGGTTTCATCATTAAACCAAAAAAGGAGTTTTCAAACCTCTAAATCATTATATACTATGACTACCCTAATTTATGAGGTTTTATAACCTCTTATTAGGTTAAAATATAGAAAATCCTAAGCCCACAGACATAAGGTTCAATCTAGTAATTAAATAAACAAAATCAAAATACATTAAATTAAATTAAAATATTCTAAAAATGTAAACTAATATATTCTAAATAACACTTGAACTCTTCATATCATGAACATTTGAAGCACATATCACATACAGGTTTCATTTTTTTTCAAATTTTCTCAACGTTTTTTACATTCTCTACGTTCTCTTCCTTTTCTGTGTTCTCTTCCTTCTCTGTGTTCTCTTTGTTCAAAAGCAGTACTACTGTTTTATCTGATTTAAAGCTTTGAGCAGGTATTTCGTTTTCGAAGACAATGAATGATTCAAGTTCAGACTATCAATTGAACCAGGACGAATTGGACTATTGTTTTGAATCAAATCAAGTGGTTGAGGTGTGGTTCGAATCTAGTCAATATAGTTTGTTAATAGTTTATGATTCTGTAGTTGAATAATTTTGTTTTCGTTTATAAAAATTGTTGTTCATAGTTAATGGTTTGAATTTAAATATAATGTAGGAGTTCTGAATCTGAATTATTATTTTGATGAATCTATTTCGTTCCCAGTTTTGGTGCATTTGGAATTATAATTTGGTTTATTTTGGAAATGCTTTCAGTGTATTTTTAAGTTCAGACTGTCAATTGAATCAGGACAAATTTGATTATTGTTTTGAATCAAATCAAGTGGCTGTGGTGTAGTTCGAATCTAGTTAATATAGTTCGTTAGTAGTTTATGATTCTATAGTTGTATAATTTAGTTTTTGTTTGTGAAAATTGTTGTTCATGGTTGATGGTTAGAATTTGGATGTAATGTAAGAGTTTTGAATCTGAATTATTATTTTGATGAATTTGTTTCGTTCTCAATTTCGGTGCATTTGGAATTATAAATTAGTTTATATTTTAAAAATACTTTTGGTGTATTTTCAGTTTCTGTGTGATGTTGATGAGCAGTTTGTGCCAAAGGTTGGAATGACTTTTAATACGCTTGAAAAAGCTAAAAAATTCTACAAAGATTATTCTAAACTTACTGATTTTTCTACAAAAATTCGGAAAACAAATAAGAAGAAAAATGAAATTAAGAACCAATTGATTACATGTAATAGAGAGGAAAAATAGAAATCGAACATATCTCCAACTCAGAAGACAAATCTCTCAGTTGGATTAAATTGTCCTACAAAAATTTATATACATGTATTTAAGGATATTGCTAATATATAATTTATTTTTTGCAGTTGAACCTTTTAGATGGTGGATGTGTGGTGCAGTCAAATTTTAGCCATTATCATGGACATATTATGAATTATCAATTTAGAGATTCAAGAGAATACGACAAATTTTTCGATGTTTATGTAAAGGCATTTCGGTGTTTTGTTACATAGTTTCAGTATAATCTATGCAATATTTTTTTTATGGAAATGAGGTTTATTTTTTATATTTTTTTGTTTTGTTCTATTTTACCATGTTATTGTTTGTTTTGAAATTAGTTTTTTCAAATTTTTAAGAAATTTGTTTATTTTAAATATACAGTATACATACAATTCAATAGTTAAGCAGTGTATAAATTCAACCTACATAATTTCTATATTTGCTAATGAAAATTTACAGAAAAAATTATAAGCATTTTTCGTGTTTATTTTAATAATTTTTTGTGTATTCGATGTATTACAAAAATTATTCTTCTTTTTCTACATTTTGTGAACTTGGATTCATTCAAATTAACAAGATTTTAATATAATACAGACAGGTTCATAAAAGTTTAAATTTGCAAAAAAAAATTTATGAAAAATTTGGATTGAATATTTATAAAGATACAAAGTATGTGTTTGTTTTAACTATACATTACACAGACAATTTAGTAGACAATTAGTATAAAAATTCTTAACAATTTACAACATTTAAGCTATCTATTATCAATATCTCCTTATGAAAATTTACAGTAAGCACTTAATAATATTTAAGATGGCTTGAACAGTTTGATGGCTTCAGATTCTTAAATAGCTTTATCTCTTAGTTGATTTATTTCATTAAAGAAAACGAGTAAAGCATATTCAACTATGAAATGATCAATTTGTTCCTACAGTTTAAAAAAATTTATTTATTAAACCTTGTTAATTTAGTAATAGAGAGCTATCTACTTTTAACAATAGTTACCTGTTTTTAATTTTTTTTTCATACATATTTTTTCTTTTTCGGATCAACTATTTCTAGCAATTTCATCACATATATTACACAATTTCAACTAAAGACAAAAATAAAATAACACATTAAACTAGGACAGTAACAAAAAACATAGTAAATTAGGTTAATAGATATCAACAACATCAAGTGTATTTCAATTCACATGAAATATACTGAAAGACAAACCAAATACACCGCTATTATCTCTTGATTGCATCACACAGTGTGAGTTCAAAAAGACATGCAACTCAATCAAACATGCACAAAATAGCACCAAAAGCACTACAACAAAATTCTATGGACTAGTTACAACAAATTCATGAACAAAATCTCTCAAAAATGGACAAAAACATATGTAAATCACTCAAACATGCACAAAATAACATCAAAAGCACTACAACAATATTCTGTTTCCTAGTTACAATAAAAAAAAAAAGGACAATAACAACACCAAGTGCACCTCAATTCAGTTAAAATACACTGAAATACAAACTAAATACACCACTATTATTTCTTGATTGCATGACACAATATCAATTAAAAAAGATGCAACTTAATCAAACATGCACAAAATGACACCAGAAGTACTATAACATATTTTATGGACTAGCTACAACAAATTTATGAACAAAATTTTTAAAAAATAGAAAAAAAAAACACATACAAATCACTCAAACATGCACAAAATAACTTCAGAAGTATTACAATAACATTTTGGTGTCTAGTTACAACAAAAAGAGGACAATAACACCAAGTGCACCTCAATTTAGACAAAATATATCAAATTTTGTTACTGAGTACTACACACGAACTCAGTTCAAAATATGCAAACACTCAAACATGTAAAAAAATACATTCAAATTCCTCAACACACATGTAAATATAGGTTAAAATGTACGAGAAACACTATGTAACATTTTTACACCGACTTAATAATGTTATCACCAAATAAACAGTATAATGAGAATAGTAATATGTACTTTAACGCAAGAACACAAAATGAATCTACTAAATAAATAGAAATATAATTATCTAGTATTTCATGATCGAAAATACAAAAGAGAAAAGTGAAAAAACTGGACGATTAATGAATAATACCTTTAATAATCTTTCATCTTCTGTTTTTGTGTTTTTTGGTGAAGATTTGGAATGTAGCTTTGAGATTTCCTTGAGTTTTCGCGAAGATTTTGAGAGATTTTTTAGAGATGAGCGACGTTTGAAATTTGATCGTTTTAGTTTTGATCAAGAAAAAAAAAGTATTTTTCATATTAACATTCGCGCCAGTAAACAGTTGCAGGAGTGCGTATTTACACGCTCTCTATTCTGAAGTTGATTTTTTTTAGGCTTGAGCCAATTTGATTTGACTTGGTTACCAAAAAAATTTATATGTATAGCATAATTGATGAATTTATATATGATTAGATTAGTTAAAAGTTTTACTCTAAGTAGATATTAATTTATGGTAAATACTTACGTATAATTATATTAATATTTGCTTGAGTCCATAAAGTACTGGAAGGACAAGGATATCCTGGAGGTGGTTTCATATAGACTTTCTTTTTTTCAAATTCCCATTAAGAAATGCATTCTTCACATCCATCTGACTGAGAGACCATCTCTTAGCCGCAGCAATGGCAAGGAGAGCTCTAACAGACGTAAGGCGAGCAACAGGAGCAAAAGTCTCTTCATAATCAATACCATACTCTTGCGTACAACCTTAAGCAACCAAGTGTGCCTTATAACGGTCAATAGAGCCATCAGAGCGAGTCTTGATCTTGTATACCCATCTACTGCCCACAACTTCCTGATCAGAAGGAGGATCAACCAAATCCCAAGTGTGTGCTTTTTCAAGCGCCTGTATTTCTTCCTGCATTGCTTGTTGCCAATTTGGATTTGTGGAGGCTTCTCTGAATGACTTAGGTTCATGTTGATGAAGAATAGTAGAAAAGCAATGATAATCAAGAAGATGAGGAGGTGGATTCCTTACCCTAGAAGAACGAGTGGGAGGAGGAGGCATGACGCTAGGAGCGGGATCGCCATCCGGATTGGAATCATCGGGAAATGGAGAAGGCGGAGGATCAGGAGCCTCGAGGGGTGGACTTGGGGTAGACCCTGTAGTATCATCACTAGGAAAGAGATCAACATTTGGATTAGTAAAAAACGGTGACGGAGTAGAAGGAATGGACTCAAAAGAGGAAAAACTAGAGAACATGTGATGCTCCCAGAAGACAACATGACGAGATATACGAATACGGCGAGAGATAGGATCCCAACAACGATAACCCTTATGTTCAGAGGCATAACCAAGAAAACAACACATGCGAGCCCGAGGTTTAAGCTTATTATGTTCATGAGGCTGAAGAAGAACAAAACAGACACAACCAAAAACACGGAGAGAACTGTAATCGGGAGAAGTACGATAAAGACGCTCAAAGGGAGTAGTGTTACCAAGAACAGAAGAAGGTAGTCTATTGATAGCATGAACAGCAGTGAGGACAGCTTCACCCCAAGCACGCTCAGGACAGGAAGAGGAAATAAGCATCGCACGGACAGAGTCAAGAATATGACGGTGTTTACGCTCAGCTCTGCCATTTTGTTGAGAGGTACCAGGACAAGAAAACTCGGACAAAGTATCCTGTTCAGCGAGAAAATTTAAAAGTTTGGAGTTACGATATTCCATAGCATTATCACGTCTGAAAATTTTAATGACCTTTGAAAACTGAGTTCGAACCATAGTGGCAAAGTTAATATAAATCTGAGGCAACTCGCAACGATTAGTTATCAAATAGACCCAAGTAAAACGGGAATAATCATCAATAAAGAGGACAAAATATCGGGCCCCTCCCATAGAAGCGGTGGGAGCGGGTCCCCAAACATCAGAATGAATAAGATCAAAAGGAGAGCATGCAATAGAGGAATTATTATTAAATGATAAGGCAGGTTGTTTTGCAGTGCGACAAGAAATGCAATCTAAAGACTCATTTTGAACTTGACCTAAAACACCCGTAGATATAAGAGGACGTAATTTGCCTAAGGAGCTATGGGCAAGACGACGGTGCCACAAGTGAAGAGTAGATGGAGAGGAAGCAGCACAAAGATTTGTAGAGGGAACATGAAGGTTCTCAAGCTCAAATAAGCGTCCAACCTTACATCCAGTCCTAATGATCTTTCCCGTCCGACGATCCTGCACACGACATCCAGAATTTGAAAAAATGACATCAAAACCAAGTTCAACAAGTTGACCGACAGAGATAAGATTAAAATTCAATTTTGGAATAAAATAAGCATCAGAGAGATGAATATTGGACTGTGAAATAACCCCGTGATGTGTTGCATGCAAGAGGGAACCATTAGCAGTGTTAACAGAAGGTGCATTTGTAGTGGGAGACAGCGACGAAAAAAGATGACGCAAAAGAGACATATGATTGAAACAACCAGAATTAAAATACCATTTTGAATTACCTGGAGGGGTGGAAAGAGTAGCGGGGGTATTACCAGAAAAAGAGAGAAGTTGCTGAAGAAGGGTTTCAACATCTGATGGAGAGACAGAAGGTGTGTTGAGAGATGTGGAAGAGGTGGACTCAGTAGCAGCAGCAGCAGTAGAGGCAGGCACATGCGAAGAGTTGTTGGGACGAGGTTGATACTTGTTCTGATCTGAGCGTGGTGGTCGAGTAGGACAGGTAGCAATCAAGTGACCCAAGAGCTTACAATAATGGCAGAACAGTTTCGGGCAGTTGGAGCCAATGTGGCCTTTTTGTTTGCACTTACGACATTTAATAGAAGGACAATCGGAGAAGGAATGCCCAGGCCAATTACAATTGCGACAGATTTTTTCCTTTCTGTCGGTGGCAGCAAAGACAGTTTCACTTTTAGAACGAAGCAATCCCAAGCGCGTTTCTTCAGACTTAAGACGAGGAAGAGCATCTTCAAGACTAGGCAAGGGATTCTGATGAAGAAGAGAAGCCCTGACCGGCTCATAGTCATCAGTAAGTGCCATCAGAAATTGGATGAGACGTGTCCGGTTCCGATAATCCTCATATACCTTAGCATCGGTGGGATCTTTAAGAACAGGCTCACAGGAGGTCAACTGATCCCAAATAATCTCCATCTGAGCAAGAAAATCAAAAATTGCTTGGCCGCGTTCTTGCTTAAGGCTATGAAGTTCCTTAAGCAGTTGGTACTGATGAGAGAGATCAGAGATAGTGTAACGTTTCGCCAAATGATTCCATACCTCTTTAGCAGTTTCAAAACGCCCAAACTGTAAATGAATGCCAGGAGTAGAAGTGTTGCGAAACCAGGTGATAATCTGATGATTTTTACTATCCCAATCTTCCAATTTCTCTACATAGTCCTTCTCCTTCTCAGCATCCTCCTTGGATTTGGAGGCACCATCTTTGGATACAGTTGGCTTAACAGGACAAGCAATATCACCAGTCACATATCGCCATAATTTCCTCCCTTTAAGAAATCCTCGCATGGCTTCAACCCAATGTGCATAGTTGGAGCCATTAAGAATAACAGGGATAGGCTGAAAGACATCCGGTTTTTCCATAGTAATAGAAGAAATAGCAAAAGGAAGAAGAAAACTGCAAATTCGGGGCAGAAAACGAGAAAATAGAGCGCGGAATCGGAAAGAGCTCACCAAAAAACCTTAGGGAGGGTCCACTTGGCAGCCACGTCAGCGCCACGTCAGCGGTGAAGTCAGTGCCACGTCAGCAAGTGACGACACGTGGCGGCACCTAATACGCGGAAGGAGGCACGCTGGCGACAGGTGGCACGCGGGTCGAAGGGCGGGTCGGGTCGGGTTGTCGCGGGTCAGGGTTGCCCAACCAGCTTGCGTGTGACACGTGGACGCTCCAGGAACGTCCGATCTGTACGAAGATCCAACGGCTGCTGAAGCCTCTGGATGAGAAAAGAATGGTGGTGGACAACAACGTTCTGGAGGCGCGTGGGGGCGCGTGCGGCGGTCTCTGGAGGCGATCTTGGCGGCGTTTGAAAGCTGACAGAGAGAAGAACACAATGATGCCGGAGGTGACGAACCAAAGCATCGGAAACAGCTCGAAAATTGCGAGCAAAGAGGCACGGGTGGAAGCTGGAAGGAAGATCAACCTGGTCGTGGCAGCGTCTTTCGGCGGCGCGTCCGGAGGCGGATGGTGACGGTTCTTTTTGCGTTGGAATCACGACGACAAGACGAATAAGATGGTTATGGGGGTGACGAACCAAAGCGTCAAAAAGAGAACGAAAAAGGTGGCCAAAGAACACTGTCGACAAGGAAAAACAAAGGGGCTATGAACTAATATTCATCGGAAAAAAAAAACCTAAGCTCTTGATACCATGTTAGAAACAAGAGACTGAATTGAAAGAAGGATTTGTGTGTTATTCAAGTTGTGTGGAATGATACAATATGAAAGGATATTTATAGGTACTAAGAGAATCGTAATAATAAAGACGTAATCTCTTATAATAAATATTCAGATATACTAAATAATATTAATTGATCCTAATTGATCCTAATTATATTCTAACATCCCCCTCAAACTCAAGTGAGCAACTTGAGTTTGAAGCTTATTTAAAACAACGAAATAAAGAGAAAAAAAAACTGCATAAACTGATAAAACGGATGCAGACGGAACTGCCGGAAGGAAGCGCAGATGGAACTGCCGCTTGTCTGAAGGAAGCGCAGACGGAACTGCCGCTATCTGAAGGAAGTGCAGATGGAACTGCCGGAAAGAAACGCAGACAGAACTGCCACAAGGAAACACCGACGAAACGCAGACGGAACTGTCACGAGAAAACGCAGACAGAACTGCCACGAGAGAACACAAACAGAACTGCCACGAGAGAACGCAGATGGAACTGCCACGAGAGAACGCAAACGGAACTGCCACGAGAAAACGCATACAGAACTGCCGAAAGAGAGCGAAAACTATATGATTTCTTCATGAGAATAGGTAAGCAGCGGATGACAATGGTGTTTGATCATTCGACTAAAAAAAAATACAAGACAGAGAAAATAGGCTAGTCGGTGAGGTAAAAAAGCATCAAAGGAGTGACAAAAGGGAAAGAAGAATGGCATAGAAAATAAAATGTAAAAACTACGGTAATTTCACCGCAAGAAAAACAACATATCCTCCTTAAGGAGGATACCATGGCTCTGATACCATGTTAGAAACAAGAGACTGAGAGAATAATTTGAAAAATGTATTATTGAGTTGTGTTGTGAGGTACAATATACAAGGGGTATTTATAGGTGCTAAATGAATCATAGAAATAAAGACATAGAATCCTACAATTAATGTACAGATATGCTATATAAATATAGACGATACTAATTGATCTAAATTGATTTATATTGATTCTCTAACATTAATTAATTTTATTTTTATTATGCTTTTATATATTTAATAAATAAAAGAATGATGAATCAATAATGTGTCTATACTAGCAATATAATATATATTGCTAATTTATGTTTTAAAGAGATATTAATATAAAGTGTTATTATAAATTAAATAATACTATATATTTAAATTATTTTTAATAAAGTTAAATTAAATTAGTTTAATATAATAAAAATTAATTAAAATTAAAATTATTTAATTTAATTAAATTTAATTCATAAAAAAATTTGGATACGTAGCATTATTCTTATAAATTTTATTAGCGCAATCTTTTTATGCGTTATAACTTCTTGCAAATTAGTGGATGTAGCAGACGGATAATATATTTTATCAGATCAGATACAATCACGCCACATAAAAAATTGAAACCTATAGAATTATGTCATATATCTAAAAATGGGCACGAATATAGCTTAATTATGTTCTTCACACCTCCAACAACGAATGGCTGACATTTCATAGTTCATACCTTTTAGGAAAAGTGGCAACACATAACATGGTATACGCGACTTGTGTTCCCCAGCCCACATCTCTTAGTTTGCTTCATTTTCCTAACCACCAAAATAATGCAAATTAAAATTGAAATCAACTAGTGGACAGTAGTGAAAGTTTGGTAGAGAATAATTCAACTGGTTAATTAATATTGTTTCGTAATCAAATAAATATTGCTCAGGTACTTGCTTGCTTTACATTTGAGGCCCATATATTTCTTCTATAAATAAAATTATAAATAAAATTTTAAGCAATCATTTTTGTATAAGCTTTTGAAAAACGCTCTTAGTGATTGTTTACATGAAAATATTTTTATATAAAAATAATAATTGAAAGTGATTAAATAATTTAATATGTTTAATTCAATTGATTAATATAACATATGTCCTGTTACGATGGGTAACCGGAGATTAATGGGTTGGACTCGTGAGATTAGCCCAATCGTCTAAGGATGGAAGCCTCCGAGCATGTCTGCGTTTGAGGGCCTCCGTCCGACTTGTATGCGTGAAAGAATGGGGGATGGTACCTGCAAAGACACTCCGATGCCTAAGTCAGCAAGGGTGTAAGCAAGTTTAGAGAGTATTGGAACTTAGTGATACTTAACGGGTATCAGTGTATTTATAGTGGTGAATCAATAACAACCGTTGGAGTAGTTCCACCTTTCAAGGAGGATAACAGTCCTTTTATCTTAGGGAAGTTAGGATATGACTCCTGGAAGTGGGTGAGAGATTTTGGGGGGCGGTTACCCATTTAAATGGGTGTTATCCGCCAGCTACTCTGTACTCCCGACTTCCTTATACCAAGTCGTAGTTGGATCCGACTTCTAGAGAGAAGGTCAGTGTAGAGGGAGGGACCAATCTTCTGGGTTGGGCCTTTATTTTGGACCTAGGCTTTAGCATTGGGCCAGGGTATGAACAGTGCTCCTACTCGAGCGCAATCTCTTTTAAGAGTTGGGTTCGAGTGTTTTAACTCTGGTTCGTAGCCGACCTGATGAGGAACCGACGTGATTTTTCAGAACCAACGTGATTTAAAATTTCTCAACAGTCGCGTCTAATCAAACGTCGCGTCCATTAAGAGTTTGCGTATTTACACACGGGGATCAGTTACATTGGTAACTGTGCATTTCTTAAATGGTCATTTTTTACTTTTACTATTATGCCCCTGACGTGTTTATAAATACTTTCCCTCCCTTTCTTTGTTTCGTTTCTGGAAACTTTTGCATTTGCATTCTTCATACGAGAGAGACTTCTTCTGCTCAAGGGGACTTCTCCTTTCTTTGAGCCACTACTGCTTCTGCCCCTCTTTCAAGCAAAGGTTAGTTCTTCTCTCTTCTCTCTTTTTTACGAATGCTTTAGTTTGCGTGTTTTTTGAGGGGAGTATTGGCTGTTATAGGTCCAGTGACTCTATTTGCCTGAGAAGTTTATATTAGGCCTTTTAGAGACTCTATTTTTGATTTTTTTTTCTTTTCTCTTTGTAGGATTCGTCACCCTTTTTTTATAAAAAGATGTCTTCTTTAGAGTCTCTTTTCCAGTGGGTGGATGTCACGGTTCTTGGGGAGGAACCTCTCGTAGATGCTGATTACGTCACTGATCTTCATACTCATCATAGAATTTGTGTCCTTGATGAGGATGAGCCAAGATATGAACTGATTGCCCCGGGTCCGGAAGACCGGTTTATTTTGGGAGGACTTCTGATGAGGACCCTTATTTCTTTTTTATGTATGAGAGTCTTTTTACTCGATTGGGAGTTTTTTACCTTTTTCTGCTTTTGAAATTTCTGTCCTGCATCACTGTTGTGTCGCCCCTACTCAACTTCATCCCAACTCTTGGGGTTTCTTGAAGGTTTATCAGCTTGTTAGTCAAGCTTTAGATTTTCTGACCTCTTTGAAAATTTTCTTTTATCTCTTTCATATGACCAAACCCTTTAGTGGGCAAAATAATAAGCAACAGTGGGTGTCTTTCCGAGCTATTCAATGCCGGAGGGTTTTCAACCTTTTTTATGAGTCTTTTCATGACTTCAAAAATTTATTTTTTAAAGTTCAAGTTGTAGAGGGTCACCACCCCTTTTTTCTGGATGAAAATTCTGCTCCTCGCTTTTCTCTGTACTGGTCGGAAGCCTTTCCTGTGGAAAAATATAGTCTGGATGATCTGAATGAGGTAGAGGAGGCTATTGTGGGATTCTTCCGAGAAGTTTGGGGAAGAGCCCCTTATCTTGATACGAAAAAGTTCCTCTAGGGGTCTCCGACCTTTGTACAGACTCAATTAGGTAGATATGGTTGTTTTTTATTTGCTCCGACTTGTTTTTAATTATCTCTGACTCTGGAATTCTGATTTCCTTGTAAATTGATTTTTCTGTCTTCTTCTTTTTCAGAAATGGTGAAGAAAGCTTCTGCCTCTTCTTATCAAAAAGTTCAAGATGCCAAGAAAAGATCTCGGGCGAGGGCCATGGCAATCTTCCTCCTCCTCCTCCCCCTCCTCCCCCTCCTCATAATTTGGGGACTTCCTCTCGTCCCCTCACGGTATCCTCTTCCTCTATTTCTTCTCTTCCTTCTCATCCTCCTCTGCCCCGATCTTCTCTTGAACCCGAGAAGAAGAAGCGAAAGACTTCTGGCTCTTCTTCCGGGATTACATTCAATGGTCCCCAATTTGTCCGGAACCATATTTTTCCTCATTCATCCATTAATATGGATGATGCTATGGTTCGGAACCATCTGAATGTCATAGTTCAGGGGAGCATCCGGGCAGCTGGGGTGTGTACGAGACTCCTGGATATTTTTTAACATACTCCCCCTTAGCTCTTTGGGTTCTGCCCGAAAGGTTGAAGAGGTTGAGGGGAAAATTTCTTTATACCAGGAGGAGGAGAAGAAGTTAAAGGAGGAGGTTACCAAGTTGAAGGAGGAGAAGGATCGGATTCGAGAGAGGGAGAAGAAGTTGATGGGCCAGTGTGCCATGGCGGAGGGCCTTAAGGAGAAGGCGGAGCAAAATTACATTAGGCTTTTTGGGGAGAATTTGGATCTGAAAAAGGAGCTTTCGAGGTGTCGGGACGTTTTCCAGGACTTGGAGGATTCCATCACTGAGGGTGCGAAGAAGGCATGGAGAATATTTAAGGAAGATGTCGGAGTCATTGCGCCCGACTTGGACCTCTCTCCATTAGATCCTGACAAGATCGTGGTGGACGGCACTATTGTCTCCCCTCCCCGACCTACGACTGACTCCGAGTTGAAGATGAGGGGACAAAGAATAGTGGAGTCTCCTCCTCGGGGGGATATGTCGAGTTCCTCGGGAGTTCCTGTTCAAAATCCCGATCAGCCTGTTCCGCCCCCTCCTGGTGCTGCTCCGACTTCTCTCCCTGGTCCTGGTGGTGATGGCCCTTCTCCTGGTGGTGATGGCCCTTCTACTGGTGGTGGTGATCTTCCTCTTTCTTAACTGACTGTGGCTATAAGGGGGTCCGGCCTGGGCCCCCTATTTTTAAACAATTTTAATTTTATTTTTGTTTTATATGGTGGTGCCGTTTGCTTGACACTTCTCGGCCTTTCATGGTCGTAAACAAAATATTTAAAAATACCCTTTTTTGAATAAGGGTTTAGGATATCCTTTTATTGTGTGCATGCTTTCTATTTAGGTTTTTCCAAAACCTGTTTTGACTTTTTACTTTGAAAAAATCCTTTATCCTGGCTGGCTATCTCTTGTCTAATATATTTTGAATTTTCTCTGAGACTTGGGATAACCTATGCCTTTGGTTTTTTGTTGGATTTTCTTTTTCTCTTTTCATATTCCTTATACCCAATTTTTTGATTTATTGAGTTTCTGTAACTTAAACTATTTTTGCGATGCATTTCTTCTTTCCTCGGTTTTTCCGACTTGTAGGTCGAGTAATTTCCGAGTTTATCATGATCTACTTTTATAACCTCTTTACACCGACTTGTACCTCGTCGTTTTATCCTGACGACCATCTAGGTCGGTTCATGGAACTTTCACGTTTTGTCGAGCTTAAGTCGGCGCATTTCGTAGAAAAAATAATGTATAAAGGAACTTAAAGAGATGTAGGAAAAAGATCTTTATTTACTTGTGAAGGTACTTTTTGCTACTAAGGGCTTTGACAATTTGTTCCCCTTAGCCCCTGCTTTGATGCCTCGTTAAAAACCCCCTTCAGAAAAATCCTTTTCTTTTGGGAAAAAACCATGAAGTTGGGAAAAGAGTACATTAGTGAGCGGAGTTCACTTTTAACTATAGTACCTTTTCATATTACAAGCATGCCACGACCTAGGTAGCTCGGTGCTGCTTAAGTCGGTCACCTTATAGTAACCTTTTCCTAAGACCTCACTAATTTTGTATGGTCTTTTCCAATTAGCAGCGAGCTTTCCTTCCCCGGATTTATTGACTCCAATGTCGTTTCTAATCAAAACTAAGTCATCTTGGATGAAGTTTCTTCGAATGACTTTTTTATTGTATATTGTAGCCATTCTTTGCTTTAATGCTGCTTCTCTTATCTGGGCTTGCTCTCGGACTTCAAGGAGTAGCTCCAATTCTTCTTTGTGCCCCTGTATGTTTCCGACCTCATCGTAGAAGCTCACCCTTGGACTTTGCTCGCTGATTTCTACTGGTATCATGGCTTCTATGCCATAGGCAAGTCGAAAGGGTGTTTCCCCTGTGGCAGACTGAGGTCTAGTCCGATAAGCCCAAAGTACTTGAGGGAGTTCTTCAACCCAGACTCCTTTTGCATCTTGTAGCCTTTTCTTTAATCCTGCCAGTATGACTTTGTTGGCTGCCTCGGCTTGCCCATTCGCCTGTGGGTGTTCTACCGAGGTGAATTAATGCTTGATCTTCATGCTGGCTACTAGGTTTCTGAAGGTTGAGTCGGTGAACTGAGTGCCATTATCCGTGGTGATGGAGTGAGGTACCCCATACCTTGTGATAATGTTTTTGTAGAGAAACTTTCGACTTCTCTAGGCAGTGATGGTGGCCAATGGTTCTGCTTCTATCCACTTCGTGAAGTAATCTACTCCCACTATCAGGTATTTTACTTGTCCAGATGCTTGGGGAAAGGGTCATAATAGGTCCAGCCCCCATTTAGCAAAAGGCCATGGAGAAGTTATACTTATGAGCTCCTCGGGGGGAGCGACATGGAAGTTTGCATGCATTTGGCATGGTTGACACTTCTTTACAAACTCGGTGGCATCTTTTTGTAAAGTTGGCCAGTAGAATCCGGCTCGGATGACTTTCTTTGCCAGTGACCTCGCCCCGAGATAGTTTCCACTGATACCATTGTGGACCTTTTCTAAAACTTCTGTCGTTCTTGAGGTCAGAACGCACTTTAATAATGGTGTTGATATCCCCCTTTTATAGAGGATATTTTTCACCAAAGTATAGTTTTGTGCTTCCTTCCGAATTTTCTTAGCTTCTTTTTCCTCTTTTGGTAGGATGTCGAATTTTAGATATTCTATCAAGGGGTTCATCCACCCGAGGTCCAATCCGGTAACTTTAAGGACGTCTTGCTTGGCCTCTGTTTTTGCTACAGAGGGTTCTTGGAGAGTTTCTTGGATCAGGCTTCTATTATTCTCCCTGGTTTGGTACTTGCTAGCTTGGAGAGGGCGTCTGCTCTGCTGTTGAGATCTCGAGTTATGTGCTTGATCTCGGTTTCTGTAAGGCGCCTAAGGTGCTCCAAGGTTTTGTCCAAGTATCTCTTCATGTTGGGGTCTTTAGCCTGGTACTCTCCATTTATCTAAGAGGTCACCACCTGAGAGTTGCTGTATACCACTACTTTCGTTGCACCGACTTCTTCTGCCAGCTTTAGTCCTGCAATCAAGGTTTCATATTCTGCCTGGTTGTTAGAAGCTGGGAATTCAAACTTGAGGGAGACTTCTATTTGGGTTCCCCATTTGTTGACCAGTATTATGCCTGCACCGCTTCCTATTTTGTTTGAGGATCCATCTACGCATAATTCCCATGCAGTGGATTCTTCCTCTTGATCTCCTACATATTCTGCCACGAAGTCGGTGAGGCACATGGCTTTTATTACTATCCGAGTTTCATACTTTAAGTCAAACTCGAATAGCTCTATTGCCCATTGAACCATTCTACCCGCAATATCCGTCTTCTAGAGGATTTGCTTCATGGGTTGGTTCGTTCGGACTCTTATTGTGTGAATTTGAAAGTAAGGTCGTAACCTTTGAGAGGCTATTGTTAAGGCGTACGCAAACTTTTTGAGTTTTTGATACCGTAATTCAGGGCCTTGTAGAACTTTGCTGGTGAAATATACAGGATGCTACCCGACCTCATCTTCCCGTATTAGGGCTGATGCTACAGCTTTGTCTGCTACGGACAAATACAGGACGAGTTCTTCCCCGGCTTTAGGTTGGGTCAGAATGGGAGGTTGGCTTAAAAACCTTTTGAACTCCTGAAATGCTTCTTCGCACTCAGGAGTCCATTCAAACTTGCATCATTTTCTTAGTAGGGAGAAGAGTGGTAGGGATCTTAATGCCGATCCCGCTAAGAACCTGGAGAGGGCGGCAAGTTGACCGTTCAGCTGCTGGACCTCTTTTAAGCAAGCTGGGCTTTTCATTTCTAGGACCGCTTTACACTTGTCGGGATTAGCTTCGATTCCTCTTTGTGTAAGCATAAAACCTAGAAACTTTCCAGCCTCTACTGTGAAGGTGCATTTCACGGGATTTAACCTCATCCCATACAACCTTATGGTGTTGAATACTTGCTTGACGTCTGTCAAGAGGTCGGTCTCATCCTTGATTTTTACTAGCATGCCGTCTACATAGACTTCCATCAGCCCCCAAGGTGAGATGCAAACACATTATTCATCAACCTTTGATATGTGGCTCCCGCGTTTTTTAGTCCAAACGGCATAACCACATAGCAATAGTTTGCTCTAGGTGTGATGAATGATGTTTTTTCTTGATCCGACTTGTACATCGGGATTTGATTGTATCCCGAGTATGCATCCATAAACGACAAGTATCGATACCCTGAGCTGGAGTCTACTAGAGTATCAATGCTTGGAAGTGGATATGGGTCTTTGAAACATACCTTATTCAGGTCGGTGTAATCGACGCACATCCTCCACTTGCCATTTTGTTTCTTGACTAGCACCACATTTGCTAGCCATGCCGGATATTTGACCTCTTTGACAAACCCGGCTTCTAGGAGTGCTTGCACTTGTTCTTCCACCACTTGAGCCCTTTCTGGTCCGAACTTTCGCCTTCTTTGTTGAACAGGTCGCGATCTGGGGTAAACCGACAGCTTGTGTGACATGAGTTTGGGATCTATCCCTAGCATGTCTGAGGCTTTCCAGGTAAAGAGGTCGGAATTTTTTTGTAGGAGTTTTATGAGCTTCTCCTTCAATTCTTCTTTCAAGTCGGCTCCTATATTGGTGTTTTTTCCTTTCTCTTTTTCGACCTGTACCTCCTGAGTTTTTCCCTCAGGTTGTGGTCGCAATTTTTCCTTAGCTCTGACTCCTCTGAGTTCGATGGTGTGCACTTCCTTTCCTTTCTCTCTCAGATTTAGGCTTTCATTGTAGCATTTCCTTGCTAATTTCTGGTCTCCCCTAATGGTTGCTATTCCCTCTGGTGTTGAAAATTTCATGCAAAGATGAGGGGTGGATACCACTGGTCTGAGCCAGTTTAGGATAGTTCTGCCTATTAAGGCGTTATAGGCTGACCCTACGTCGATAACTATGAAGTTGATGCTCAGAGTTTTGGATTTTCCCCTTTTCCAAAAGTGGTATGAAGGGGTATGTATCCCAGTGGTTTTATTGGTGTATCCCCCAGTCCATACAGGGTGTCAGGGTAGGCTCTCAACTCCTTCTCGTCCAACCCCAGCTTGTTGAATGCCGGTTTGAAGAGGATGTCGGCTGAGCTTCCCTGATCCACCAGAGTTCTATGAAGATGGGCATTGGCAAGGATCATGGTTATCACTACCGGATCGTCATGTCCAGGTATGATTCTTTGTCCATCTTCTTTGGTAAATGAGATAGCGGGGAGGTTGGGAGCCTGGCCCCCGACCTGGTAGACTTCCTTCAAATGCCTTTTGCGAGCCGACTTTGTGAGGCCGCCTCCCCCGAACCCCCCCTGAGATCATATGTATGTGTCTTTCTGGGGTTTGTGGGGTGGATCTCTCCGGTCCTCGTCGTCTCGCTTCCTTTTTTCCTGATAGTCCGACCTTTCCATGAGATATCTATCGAGCCGACCTTCTCTGGCCAACTTTTCTATCACATTTTGGGGTTTGTGGTGGGTGGATCTCTCCGGTCCTCGTCGTCTCGCTTCCTTTTTCCCTGATGGTCCGACCTTTCCATGAGATATCTATCGAGCCGACCTTCTCTGGCCAACTTTTCTATCACATTTTTAAGGTCATAACAATCATTTGTTGAGTGACCATATATCTTATGGTACTCACAGTAGTGGCTGTGACTCCCTCCCTCTTTGTTTTTGATAGGTCTAGGAGGAGGTGGTCTTTCGGTATGGCAGATTTTCCTATAGACATCAACTAGGGAAACTCTTAGAGGAGTATAAGAGTGATATCTCCTAGGCCTTTTGGGGCCGACTTTCTCTTTTTTCTTGGGGACTCCTTTCTCTTTTGATGAGTGAGAGTGCCCAGGTCGCCAACTCGGTTCTCACAATCTGGCATTCTCCTCCATGTTGATGTACTTCTCAACTCTCTCTTGTACATCACTCAAGGAGGCAGGGTGCCTTTTAGATATGGACTAGGAGAAGGGACCTTCTCGAATCTCCAGGTACGCTTTATTGAACCTTTCCATGTAGTTCCGTAAAGGCTCCCCGACCTCCTGTTTTACTCCCAGGAGGCTCGGTGTGTGCTTTACTTTATCTTTCTGGATGGAGAACCACATTAAGAACTTTCGCGAGAGGTCCTCGAAGCTAGTAACGGACCTTGGAGGGAGGCTGTCAAACCACTTCATTGCTGCTTTCGACAAGGTGGTCGGGAAGGCTTTGCAGCGAGTGGCATCAGAAGCGTCAACCAGATACATCCGACTTTTGAAGTTGCTTAGATGATGCTTTGGATCCGTGGTTCCGTCATAGAAGTCCATATCAGGGCTCTTGAAGTTTCTCGAAACTTTTGCCCTCATTATGTCCTCACTGAATGGATTTTCTCCTCCCAAGGGGAAATCTTCTCGGTCATTACGGGAGTTTTGATTTTTGAGAGCGGATTCCAGCCTTAAGAGCTTTTCTTCTAACTCTTTTCGTCGCTCTATCTCATTCCTCAAGTTTTTCTTCGCCTCTCGCTATCGTTCTAACTCCTGCTCCAGTTGCCCCAGACGCCCTTGGTGGCCGTGGAATAGTCCCATAAAGTCGGTTGCATGGGTCTGTCCTTCTTTTCCGGACTCGCGCCCTTCGAAAGAATTTGCCTTTAGATCTTTTAACCCAGAGGTGCCTTCTCTGTTCTGGTTAGTCGTGCCTTGGTGAGCGGCCATGTCTGCATCATTGTTTTCGACGTCCGGATTTTCTTGCTCAGAATCGGACGCCGTATGACCATCTTCTGGTGAATTGTCCGCCATTACTGGTTGATCTCTCAGGTCCCCAGCAACGGCGCCAATGTTACGATGGGTAACCGAAGATTAATGGGCTGGACTCATGGGATTGGCGCAATCGTCTGAGGATGGAAGCCTCCGAGCAGGTCTGCGTTTGAGGGCCTCCGTCCGACTTGTATGCGTGAAAGAATGGGGGGTGGTACCTGCAAAGACACTCCGATGCCTAAGTCAGCAAGGGTGTAAGCAAGTTTAGAGAGTATTGGAACTTAGTGATACCTGAGGGGTATCAGTGTATTTATAGTGGTGAACCAATAACCACTGTTGGAGTAGTTCCACCTTTCAAGGAAGATAACTGTCCCTTTATCTTAGGAAAGTTGGGATATGGCTCCTGGAAGTGGGTGAGAGATTTTGGGGGGCGGTTACCCATTTAAATGGGTGTTATCCGCCAGCTACTCTGTACTCCCGACTTCCTTATACCAAGTCGTAGTTGGATCCAACTTCTAGAGAGAAGGTCGATGTAGAGGGAGGGACCAACCTTCTGAGTTGGGCCTTTATTTTAGACCTGGACCTTAGCATTGGGCCAAGGTATGAACATGTCCGTATCTTATTTATTATTTTTATATAAAAGCATCTTTATACGAGTAACTTATATATATATATATATATATTTAGTAATAGTTCTTTCTATTAATACTTCTATATTAATACTTATAATATAAAAGGATTAATCGTAGAAATTAGTCGTATAAATAGAATAAATAAATAGAATAGTATTGAATAGTATTCAATTTGAGAAGAGAATCTTTATAGAGGATTTCGAATAGATTCGAAATTTAATAGATTAATAAAATCTATAAATCTGAATATATTACTCCTATTGAATATTCAAATTCATTTTTCTATTACTATCTTTTTTATTTTGTGATTTTATTATTTTATTCTATAAATTTAATTATATTAAATTGATAAATTTTGAAAGTTGAATTGATTGAGAGAGAAAAAAAAAAAGGAAAAAAAACAATACAGACAAAGTCTATGTAAATTTAAATATAACATAATGTTAAATTTCTGTTCAACTTGCAGAGAATGGTGGTGAAATAATGAAACTTCATAAAGGGAGAGGAATTTAAAAGATAAAAGCTGGTTTTGAGAGAAGTGAAATTTCATCCATTCTATTATTCATTCTTAGTTTTAAGAATAGTAAAATCTCACCCATTCTATTATTCATTCTTATTTTATATATATTTACTTACACGTTTATTTTATATACAAAAAGAATAACAAAAAGAATATGCTAACAAATTATCCTAACAAATTTATCACATCACCTCAATTTTGTACCAGATTTTTCAAAATATCCATACAACATTTTTTCACATTTTTCACCAAGTTGTTACTTTATACGTCTATTATATTACTAATATCCTCCCTCAATCTAAACACTAACATCCTAAATATTTACAAATTTCAAACTGCATAATAGAAAAGAATATATTTTTTTCTCGATTTCAACTAGTGAACCGACTATTTTTCAACCAATATAAACCAATTTTTTAAAATTTATTTTATCCTAAATTTTAAATTTTAAATTTTAAAAAAATGTAAAAATTAAAAAATAATTTAAAAAATTGGATAATATTATTGATTATGTTAAAATTAATTTCTTATACGTATTTTAAATGATTTAGAATTCCATACAAAGCCCAAATTGGAGTAAGATACTTGAAGTGCAGTCCAAAAAGCTGAAGAGAACATGCAACTGACCCATTTTGGTCCACTGAGTGAAAGAATAACATTACCCTGAAAAAGCTGTGCATGTAAATTCAAATTTTTTTTAATTCTTGGGTCGAAACCTCTTAGTGAAAGCCCATTAGAAAATCGCTCGGGAACCAGAGACCGGCTGAACCGAAACCGTTCTGAGTTCTGAGTTCTGACTTTTGACCCAAAACGACGACGCCAAACCCTTGCCTCGCATTCTCATCTCCGATTCGGAAACCGCAATTCCTCTTTGTATCAACATCATCTTGTGAATGCACAGAAAATATTCTATGCTCTGAAATTGGAGAAGATTTTAACGAAGAGATTAGTTCTGGTCTGTGGAATTCGAGCGAGAGAGAGAGAGAGAGAGAGCTCAAAAGCAGTGTGTGAAGTGAAAGAGCAAAGAGGTGTTTGAATTCATTTGAAGAATGGAGGAAGATGAAATTGCAGGGTACGTGACAGCGTACCTGAAGAAGAAAGGGTTCACGCAAACGGAGAAGATCTTCCAGGAAGAATTCCAAACCAACAAGACCAATTCTTCCCCTCTCGAACCAGACATTGCCAAGCACATTCTCTCTTTCTCTCAGTACATTATTCCCCCTTCTTCGTTCTTACACTTTCAGTTTAGGAAAAAACCGGGTTTTCATCTCTCTATGTAGCGATGGAGCTAAAATCTAAGTCCACTTTAATTTTGCAGGTTGGAGAGTGGCCCTGCAAGATTTCACGATGGTTATAGCAGACTCAGATCATGGACTCACTGTTCCCTAGATTTGTACAAGGTTCTTATTTACTCTTTTTTTTTATTAAACAAAAACATTATACATTAGGCCTTTTCATTTAATTTTTTTATTGTTGAAATTCGTTTATACAAGATTATTATTTCGTTTTAGTTGCTGGCTTGTGTTTAGTTATAGTAGCGGTTTGTGAATTGCAGCATGAGTTGCTTCGTGTGCTTTATCCAGTGTTTATCCATTGCTTTATGGATCTTGTTGCAAAAGGGCATGTTCAGGAAGGTATTGAAATATCCACCTAAGTTCCAAACGGCCTGCGGCATGTGTTTTGTCATTTATGCTTCTACTTATGAGATTTTGATTGTGGTGTGTATTCTCAGCTCGGCACTTCTTCAATACCTTCCGTGAAGATCATGAAATGATGCACTTAAGGGACCTGCAAAAGTTGGAAGGTGTTCTTTCCCCCACTCATCTGGAGGTTAGTTGCTGTGTTTTAACTTGGAAGTTTCTTCAAGTTGTTCAATCTTTAGCAATCAACATTATATAATCCTTCATTGTTATTCTTACTCAGGAAATGGAATTTGCCCATTCGCTTAGGCAGAGTAAATTCAACATAAAAATATGTGAGGTAATATATCATTCTCTTGGAATTGTCTATCAGCTTATGTTCCCAGTTTCATTTTCTTATTAATACAACTATTCCTTCATCCAAACAAGTAAAATCAATTTCTTTTTTTGCTAGTATTCCTATGAGCTTCTATTGCAACATCTACACAGTACACAATCCACTACTATACTTGGTATTATCAATGAGCATATTAACTTCCAAGGTACATTTATTTATTTTAAGTTGCTTCTGCTTATTTGAATTTCTTGTTGCATGTAGTTCATTCTTCGTTGTCATAATGCAGTTACTCCTGGACAACCTAGCTCAATTGTTGATGATCCTGAGGCTGTCACCCTTAGTGGAAGCAGCCAAGATGCAGCAAACCAGATAAATCAGAAAGAAATACATTGGGGGGTGAGTCCATTAATATATATACAAAACTTTGCAAAATGGAAGTTAGAAATTATATTGCTTATGTTCTTTCAGTTACCATTGCTCTTGCTACCTTTGGTTGTAGTAGAAGTGTCTCCATGCATGAACATAAAGCTTCATTTTGCTAACAAATACTTCCATGACATATATTAGTTAAGCAAAGTTATTGTGTTGAATGTTCTATGTCTATTACATGCATATATAATGTTGATATTCCTATGTTCAATAATTAATGTTATTTTTAAAATATGTTTTAAAATCCCAGTTTTGACCATAATAGTTAATATTTTTTTAGCCCTTCACGTTGTCATTTTACTGGTCCAACGACTTGTTTGGTTTTTAAGGCATTGGATTAGTGGCGCATAGTTGGCTGAAAAAAGGGATTAAATTGTATGTACTGCCATCATAATCCTTGGTATGGGGTTAGTTTCTGTTGGCAATAATTATTGAATAATAGACCTGGCATCATTGGCATCATTCAGCGTTGATTTGTGATGTACAGTATTAAGGACTTATTCATTATCTTGTTTCAATCTCATTATCCTTATTCTGTAGTTGCTTGAAGACTCTCTGGAAGAGCGACTGGAAAAGGCTAGCTCCTTGCTTTCGGATTCTGAGAAGGGTGAAGGGGAAGCAAAAGAGGGGGAGACAGAGGAGAATAAGGTATGTGTTTTCTTAAAATGAACCTTTTGCTCTGTCTACAAAATGTATGGATACCAATTAAATTATTTCAATTACTTATATTTTTCTCAATCCACTGGTCAAATGCTTTCTCACTTTTGTTTTTGGCATGTTTCTCCTTTAGAAACGACCAGTTGAAGGAGGAAAGCAAGGTGCCTCGATCAAAAAGGTAAAGAAGGACAAGGGCGGAAGTGCAACAGGGAAAAACACCAAAGCTGAAGTTAATACTGTATCTGCAGCTCCGCGAGTTAAACCAGAACTTCCCATGCCCATAATGTATTTTTCACGTTTAAATTTTCATTAAATATGGTTATAAATTAATTATATTATGTAGATCAAAGCAGGTTCACTATGCTTTCCTGTTCATTTTTGGGATGAATTTGAGTTGGTGTTAGTATCACAATTCTAAAACACTTTAATGATATTGAAGTAAGAACAAAGCTTAAAAGGTCATTCGATAGGATTTGTACCCCTTGAAATAATTTTTCTTGGGCTGAGAAGGTTCTTTACTGTTTGATTTGTGTCATTGTTAGCTGTACAATGCAAGATGTTAGAATATTTGAAGTTACAGTTTTCAGTTACAAGCTTGTAAATTTGTGATTTAATTCCATTGAATTGTCTAATGGTGTATTCTTGCAGCCCGACTGAGGTGGAACAGTCAATCCTTGAAGATTTGAGGAACCGTGTACAACTTAGCAGTGTAGCACTGCCATCAGTTAGCTTTTATACTTTTCTAAATACGCATAATGGGTAATGTCTAATACTTGGTCAAACAATGTTATTATGTTTGGGGTTCTGTTGCTGACTACTTATATTTTGGTGAACAACTCAGTTTAAGCTGTTCATCAATATCCCATGATGGATCATTGGTTGCTGGAGGATTTTCTGATTCATCACTGAAGGTACTTTTACTTCCTATTCCATCATCTAAGAGAAGAAATCTCTATTTGTAGTTTTATCTTTACCTTATGGTTGAATTTTATGTTAATCTGGTTTGTCTCCACAGGTTTGGGATATGGCAAAGCTTGGAGAACAGACTGCCAGTTGTAAGTTTGTAGTAGCAAAATATGTTTCTAGACTAAGCCTTTACTGTTGCATTCTTTGCTTGATAAATGTAATGTGGTTAGAAAAAATGCTGATGTTCAGAGGTTATGATTTTTTGCCTTGCAATGTATCTGCTACAGTGTCTAATATATTTATATATCACACCCTGCAAACAACTATATATTAATTAAACTGAGATGTTGTGACGTAGTAGTCTCTGATATGTAATACCTTTTTAGATCTTAAAGTGTAAAACTTAGTTGAAAAAGAAAAAGCCCAAGTGGGATGAAATATTTGATACATATCAATATGAGATTCTATTTCAAAATGTTTGGGAGAAGATTTAAGGACCCTTGGATTAAATGATGTTTTTGTAATTTACATGCGAGAGTAGTTCTTCAAGCAAGGATGGTGCTGGTCAGGTCTGCCAATCTGCTTGTGGCTACTTGAGCTAAAAAACTATGCCGATTTCTGAAAACACCAAGGTCTCTAGTAAAATAAAATATATGGCAGTTGAGTTGAACTAAACAAAAATTGAGATGCTATTTGACAAAATGATCTTGATTGAAGAGAAGTTTATGCAACTCTTGTAGCATTTGTACATGACTAATTGAGTTTTATCTTCATGTTTTTCTTGCCATAATGTCCATTTGACAATGCTTCTATCATCAGCTCTTTCACAGGATGAGAATGATACATCACAAAATCCACAAATGGGGCAAAGTGGTGGCGGGAAAAGGCAGTATACATTGTTTCAAGGTCATTCAGGGCCAGTTTATGCAGCCTCTTTTAGTCCAGTTGGAGAGTTTATTCTTTCTTCCTCAGCAGACTCAACTAGTATGTAATTGATTTCATGTTCTTCCTCAATTTGTTTCTTCACTTCAGGTCGTAATGTAGGTTTCGTTTATTTTATGTTTGAATTTGAAGCTTATTCTTAGACGTGAATTTTATCTGGATTATGCAGTTCGATTATGGAGCACGACTTACAATGCTAATCTTGTTTGTTACAAAGGTCACAATTACCCTGTCTGGGATGTTCAGGTAAACAACTTGTACTTGAATGAATAAAATAAAATAAAAATTAAACAATGATATGCCATGTCTTTTTATTTTGGAAAAACTACCAAAAGTACCTATGAAGTTTACGAACATTAACAAAAATATCCATAAACTAAGGAAATTAACGCTGTACCCATGAAAGATGGGTTCCGTACGACAAAAGTATCCAAACCCTAATTTTTTGTTGATTTTTTAATAAAATTCCCAAACTACCCCCCCTCAACCTCAACTCACTTTTTCAACCTTCCATAACCCAACCTACACCTTTAAAACCTTTGCCATGAAGTCCAAAACTACTCCTACAACAGACCAGGCCGAAATCAATGGTGGGGGTGGGGGTGGAGGATCGGACCTCGACCGGTTTAGTCATAAGTTTACTGAACCCTCTTTCTGCATGCAGCAGCACCACGACCCCTCTCTCTTCTCAGGTGCGCGACGACGGTGTTCTCCTTGGCTGGGTCAGGCGTGCCACGACAACGTTCTCCTCGGCTGGGACGGGCGCGCCATGGCGACGTTCCCCTTAGGTTGGGTCACAGGCGCGCAACGAAAGTGTTGTAGTCACCTTAAGAGTGAGAGGAGGAAGCACTGAGAGGGGAGGAGATTGGCGGTGACGGGTAGGTGGGTGGCGGACGGCAATGAGGAGGTAGGAGTAGAGTTATGTGACTCTGTGAGGGTTTTTGAGAAAGGGAGAAGTGAGGAGAGAGGAAGAAGTGAGAAGAGAGGGAATGACGGTAGAATGGGGTAAGGTGGGGTAGTTTGGAAATTTATTAAAAAATTAACAAAAAATTAGGGTTTGGATACTTTTGTCGTACGGAACCCATCTTTCGTGGGTACAACGTTAATTTCCTTAGTTTAGGGGTACTTTTGTCGGCGTTCGTAAACTTCATGGGTACTTTTGGTAGTTTTTCCTTTTTTTTTTTTGTTTCATGTTAGGTCATTGCCTGCCTGTTCATTTTGATTATAGAATGCCATGTATTTCTTTTCTCTATGCAGTTTAGTCCTGTAGGGCATTATTTTGCCAGCTCTTCGCATGACAGAACTGCTAGGATTTGGTCGATGGAAAGGATACAGCCGTTAAGAATAATGGCAGGGCACTTGTCTGATGTTGATGTGAGTTATAAAGTCCAATATTTTTCAGTTATAATATGCTTTAGAAGCAAAGCTTACCCGTTTCATGATCTTATTTAGTGTGTGCAATGGCATGCCAACTGCAACTACATTGCAACTGGTTCAAGTGACAAAACAGTTCGACTATGGGATGTTCAGAGTGGGGAGTGTGTCCGAGTTTTTGTTGGTCACAGGAGTATGATCTTGTCATTGGCAATGTCTCCTGATGGACGGTATATGGCATCTGGCGATGAAGATGGCACGATCATGATGTGGGACCTCTCTAGTGGCCGCTGTCTCACACCCTTGATTGGTCACACATCATGTGTCTGGTCACTTGCTTTCAGGTGATTCCTGCCTTGATCAAAATATTTCAACTTGATCATTGTTTGGAAGGAAATTAAAGGTCTTTGAAATTTCTATATCTAACTATTTAACACCACTTATGCTATCAACTATTTTCGGATGTATCAGTTGTGAAGGTTCTGTTCTGGCATCTGGATCTGCTGATTGCAGTGTAAAATTATGGGATGTAAATACGAGCACTAAGGTTTCCAGGGCTGAAGAAAAGTAAGCCTGCTATGGTGATAACATATAATTTTCTACAATAATTTTGTCCCATTGGTAGGAATAACTGAATGACTTTTTTACCTGTAGAAGTGGGAATGCTAGCAGACTTAGATCACTGAAAACATTGCCCACCAAATCTACTCCAGTTTATGCTTTGCGGGTTAGCTCTCATATGCTTTATTACCTAGTTACATGTTTTTATCCAGTTCAATAATATAATATAATGCTTGTACTCTTGAAAGCAGTTTTCTCGAAGGAATCTTCTATTTGCAGCTGGAGCTCTTGCAAAAAATGGCTAATGCATTTCCCGAGTAGGTCTACAAATATCAGATCAAAGTGGCAGACCGAAAAAACAATGCTTACCAATTACCATATTCCCCATAAGTGCTATGTATTCAATTTTTTGTTTTGTTTTTAACTATTCCTGTAAATTTATTTCAACATACTTTCTCCACTCTGCATCAATATGCATTATGTATCGTGAATTATTCTGAATAGGAGAGTTACAAGTTTTTGTTACATGGAACTCAGTTTTCTCTTTGGTTAATTTTGGTTCTGACGATATGCATAATTGGCTGGCATAGACATTCCTCCCGGGTAATTTACATAGATAAATTAAATGAGGATTAAAATTACACAGATATCGTAAATTGAATTTGGTTATATGAATGTCTTGTTTGATCCTCTGTAAATCGAAACAACTAAATTCGATTTATGTAATACTGATAGCACATGGTAAATCGAATCCATTGAATTTGAATTATGTTAGGTACTATAGTTAAAGCTATTGAACTCGATTTACAAGAGAGGCATGTAAGGTAAATTAAATAGATTCGATTTACAAGAAAACGTCACCTATATAAATTGAAAACAATTGATTTGATTTAATGTTGGTATACTCTATATAAGTGTTAGACAAAATATAATTTTTACAAGAAAATTATAAAAAAAAAAAATTAGTTACGTGGTGATGTCTCCATATATAATATTTATATCTATTTTGAATTAAATTAGATCATTTGTAGTTGGTTATCTATTTGATTTTTGAAATTAATATCAAGCAAGAAGTGCGGGAACAGTTACGGACAATTCAAATTTTCTGCAAGTAGTGTACAAATGGTAACTGTAGGTTAGTCTATAAATAAAGTTTTAGGAGCACATTGTAGGCAGTTCAGTTCTTTTTGGAAAACACTTAGAAACCCAAAACGCTCTCAACCCCTTGGCATCACAGAGTAAAATTGGGAATCTTAAGTAATTCCTCTGAACTCAAACACTTGTACTTTATTTTTTTCCAGTTTTTATTAATAAAATTCCTCTACTTTTACGTCTTCTTCTCTTTTACGTTCATGTTTCTTCCTTCATCTTCTTTTTAATTTCCTGTTTGTTTTAATTTCTGCAATTTACTTCGCCACCGGCACCTTGCATTTATATGTTTATTTGTTACTTTTATTCCTTTTAATTTTATTTGACGTTACAATTGCAACATTGAGATACCCACATTTTCTTTTAAACATTAACAAAAATTTTAGTAAAACAAATTGGCACGCCCGGTGGGACCTTGTCAATAGATTGTATTTGTCAAAAGGAAAAGCAGGAATTTTGGATTTGCATGTGGTTGTGCAGTGGTAAGTTCGTGCGTCCAGAGTCAAGAAAATCAGCGTCAGTTGACATGTCAAATACTTCTGCATCATCTTCTTCTACTTCCAGTGATGAGACTAGAAGAAATGGATCCGAAAATTCTCATGTGATTTCAAACGCAGAGCCTACCTTGCTGTCACTGAGGCATGATGGCATTGGCCATGCCCATACAGGGTTAAATGCAACTCACATAAATACCATGGGGTGGCCGCCATATGGCTTGCTATCGGGTATGTCCCCCCCATGGTGACATAAGGATTGCCTGTGCCTCTCTACTCAAATTTTCAAAATTCTCTTTATCAAAATACATATGGCATGTCAAATGTACCTGTTTCTGAGGTGTCAGGTTCACACATATCACAACAAAATTTTTCACATGCTATTAATACAGGAAATAACAGTGCATCTAATTCTACTACATCCACTGTCACTAGGGTAGAAAATTCTAGACCTGTATTTCCTGACATGTCAAGAGCAATGCCTGTTAATCAACCTAGTCAAACCGTGGGATCTTTAGCAAATATTAGGCAACAGATGGATGAAAGTCACCATGATCTAGTAAACATGTTAACTCATCAAATGGTGACAGTTTTAAATCCTCTTTTAGAAAACACAAACACTAGAATTAACAATTAAATAGGCAAGTTAATAGGATTGCTACTGTGGTAAATTTAGAAGAAAATGATAACCAGGGATTAAGATTTGATAATGTCAATCAAAACGATGGAGCAATTCCTAATTATGATGTTCATATGCCTAGACATGGTCAAAATGCTGATGATATGTTAGAAAGACTTAGGCAAAACAACTTAGGGGGTATTATAATCTAGCAAGAAATGTCGAACAAGTTTTAAACCGTTTGAGATTTAATATTGATTGCTTAAATAGGCCATATTTTGTGCCTGCTTTTCCTGAATGTGTCCAACAAGCAGAGCTCCCAAGGGGTTGGAAAATTCCAAAATCTCTTACAAAATTTTCTGGAGAAGAAAATGAGTCTACAGTAGAGCATATTGCTCGATATACTGTTGAAATTGGGGAAGCATCTTCTAATGAATATCTCAAAATGAGATATTTTTCTTCTTCTTTAACAAAAAATGCATTTACATGGTTCTCCAACTTGAGACCAAATTCTATTCATTCTTGGGCACAGTTAGAAAGAAATTTTCATGATCAATTTTTTCGAGGTGAATTAAAAGTTAGTCTTACAGATTTATTCTCTGTTAAACATGCAGAGGGAAAATCCATTGACACCTATTTGGCACGGTTTAGAAATATGAGAAATAAATGTTTTACTCCGATTCCAGAATCTGAAGTTGTCAAAATGGCTACTAATGGGCTATAATTTGGAGTCAGGAAGAAACTTGTTAATCAACATACTTTAGATCTTTTCCAATTAACTGAGAGAGTAAGACAGATAGAGCAAATTAAGAAAGAAAAAGAAAATTTTAAAAAGGGTTCAAAAAAGGTTGCATATGTTGATTGTTTTTTCGATAGTAGTGATTCAGATGAGAAAGAGATTTAAATTTCCGAATTACGTGGGGGTCCTCCTTATATATGCAAATCTTTGAAGCCTGTTAAAGAAAAAGAAAAAGTTTCTTATTATTCTAAAGTTGAAAATAAGACTTATTCTTTTGATATTTCTAAGGCAGATCAAATATTTGAGGTTTTATTAAAAGATAAGCAGCTTATTTTACCAAAAGGGAAAAAGATGCCTTCAGGTGATGAAATAAAGAATAAGAAATTTTGTATGTTTCATCAGGTATTTTCACACACCACTAATAATTGCGTCCGTTTCAGGGACTTGATACAAAAAGCAATTGAGGAGGGAAGGTTGAAGTTTGAGGATAAAACTACTATGAAGGTGGACACTGAACCATTTGCTGCTGACTCAAATTATGTTGAGCCATTCAATTTGTCAGTCAACATGGTAGAAGTTGATGCCACAATGGTTAGTGCTAAAGATGAAAATAAGGACCTGAGGATCTTTGAGCAAGAGAAGAAGCCAGTTTATCCTCGTCCTGGTGAGGATCTGCTAGATTTTTTGTTGAAAATTAAAGAATCTGACAGCACTATCGCCATGTGCCCAAAGTGCAATGCTGTTTTTGACAAGGAAGCTACAAAAGAGTTTGAAAAGTACAAAGTTGAAGAGAAAGAAAAGGCTGAGTTGAGAAAGAAGATTGCTGAAAAAGAAAATGAAACTAACGAGCTAAAGCGGAAGATAGCCGAGGAAAAACAAAAGTTGGGCAGTCAGGCTCCTTTGAACAAGTGTGTCAACAACACTGGGATACAACCCGTCAACCAGAAGATGAAGACTGTAGTCATGATTGATAAAAAACCTGATGGATTTTCTCAAAAAATAAGAGTTCCTCCCACTAAAATTGCAAACAATAAATGGGTCTAGAATGTGAGAAATGTGCAGAATCAATCTATTGCCTTTGCAAGAGGAAAAATAAATGGGTAAAGCCTAGACCTTTTAAGCCCAGGTACTATGAGTCTCAGTTATGGAACATGAATCATGCACAAGATGGAGGTAGTATATATATTCCAAAAAATGTGCCTATTCCCTCAAAGCCAATTTATTCTTGTTATAATCCTAACATGCAGCAGGTTCCTAATTATTCTCCTTGGCCAAATTGTCAAAATATTCCAAAGTATTCTCCTTTTACAAATTTTGAGCAAAAAGAGAATATACCTGAGTATGTTCCTTTAGATCCATACAAGGAACACGGTGTAGATTTTTCTCCTTTGCTAACCATGGCCAAGTCTGTAGAAACAGGCAATTCTTCTAACCACCCTAAATGCAATAAAAATGTAAAGAATAATCTTGTTGGAAAGAAGGTAATGGTTGAACATAAGAGAGAAAAGGATGAAGATTTAATTACTGATAATTTTGACACTGGTTTTGATGATAGTTTAGAAGCAATATTTGGTGTTAAGCAACCTATAGCTGTGGTGTTAATACTGCCTGAGGAGTAAAGTCAAGTCCGGGAAGTAGAGTCATTAGAAGATGATTGTTATGATGTCTTTCCTGGAAGCGAATGCTTATTGCTAGATGACAATATGTGTGGTAGAGGATTGTTTGAGAAGCCTACTAAAAATGACAAGGAACACTTGTGTCCACTGCATATCAAGGCTTGTGTTGATGGAAGGATAGTCAATAAGATTTTGGTCGACGGGGGAGCTGCTGTCAATCTCATGCCTGAAAGAATGATGGAAAGGCTTAGAAAGACTGAAAAAGATCTGATTAAAAGTAGCATTGGAGTAACCAATTTTAATGGAAGGACTTCTTCTGTTAGAGGTGTGGTTCTGCTGTCAATTGAGGTTGGTTCTGTCAATAGGCCAACTCTATTTGTTGTTGTTCCTTCTAAGGCTGGTTTTAACTTGCTTTTGGGCCGTGATTGGATTCATGGAATGGGTGCTATTCCATTCACTCTACATCAAAAGTTGATTTTCTGGAACGAAGATGGAGGAGTGGAAGAAGTTCCTGCTAATAATAGTACATGTTACTATGATGAGATGCATGTGGAGTTCAGGATGTATAATCCTGGAGTCAAGCCACTGACGGTTAACACCAAGGCATTTAATCCTGAAAGTATTGAACTATGCAAAATAGATATGAATGGTTTTATTTTGGTCCCTAAGGCCGGGGCGGATACGGCCTCAGAAGAAACTTAGATGATGAGTTTGACGAGCCAACTGGCTCGGCTGTCAGCCTATATGGCAGACAGAGAAGGGTGCATTGACAGTGTACCTTATGATTGTATATATGATGATGGTCCTTTAGGTTTTGAAAAAGATAACGCTGACACTGTAAAAAAGGTTGAGGTGCAGGATCCTTTGGAGGAAGTAGATATTGGTAACGGTGATTATCCTAGACCAACATATGTGAGAAAGATGCTGCCTGATTATTTCAAAAAAGAAATGGTGAAGATTTTGAAGGAATATTGCGACTGTTTTGCATGGGATTATGCAGAGATGCCAGGCTTGAGTCGTGAATTAGTAGAATATCAATTGCCATTGAAAGCCAATGTCAAACCTGTCAAGCAGCCACCAAGGAGATTTGCTCCTGAAGTTGTGCAGAAGATTAAAGAAGAGATTGAAAGACTTCTTAAAGCTAAGTTTATAAGAACAACAAGGTATGTCAACTGGATTTCTAATATTGTTCCTGTCATGAAAAAGAATGGAAAATTAAGGGTTTGCATTGATTTTAGAGATTTAAATTCTGCAACACCAAAAGATGAATATCCCATGCCTATAGCTGATATGTTGATAGATTCTACTGCTGGTCATGAAATGTTAAGTTTTATGGATGGATATTCAGGTTATAATCAAATATACATAGCTGAGGAAGATGTGTCAAAAACTGCATTTAGGTGTCCAGGTGCTTTAGGAACTTTTGAATGGGTTGTGATGCCATTTGGGCTCAAAAATGCTGGTGCAACTTATCAAAGGGTGATGAATAAAATTTTTCATGACTTTATTGGAAATTTTATGGAAATTTATGTTGACGATGTGGTTTTCAAATCAAATGCTAAAAAAGAGCATCTAGAAAATTTAAAAAAAGCATTTGAAAGAATGAGAAAGCATAAATTGAAAATGAATCCCTTAAAATGAATCCCTTTATTCATAACACTTTTTTTTTAATGCACATGCTAATTCAATTATTTTGATTTTACATGAGCATGCTTCCCAAAACTTTTATTTTGAATTATTTTATTCTTTTCAACTTTTCTACCTTTTGTTTTTATCATCCATGTTCCCAATAGGTTTTTTTCACATTTAAACCATACATACTTCCTATCTTAAGCTAACCAAGGATTCAACTTGGGATTTTTATTTTGTTTTTCTGCTTAAGGCTAGTAATGTGGTTTATAGAAAAAAGGGATTTAAAGGCTCAAGGGGGCTAACAAGGGTGATGTGAAAGGTAGGTTATTTTGGGATAAGTGAGCTAAAATCAAATAATGACCTCAATCACTCTCTTGGTATGTATTTCTATTCTATAATTGGACATATAGATTAAAACAAAATAAAGAACATCAGAATAAAAAAGAAGGGCGGAACACACAGGAATAAAATATTATGGTTTGAATGTAACCATACAATTAAGCTCAAAAATCATTTATCACTTATGTATGTCATGCAGGTTTAGTTAAAAATTCTCATTATTCTCAAAGTAAAACTTATATTGAATGGCTTTAAAGTTCTAGTGTTTCTCCTTGATGAAATATCGTTAACTAACTAACATGTAATGCTATATATACAAGGTGTGTGGATTGTTTCTATTGTGTTCAAGTTCCTAGTTTACTTCCTTTTTATATTTTCAATTTAAACTAAGCTATCTTATGCTAAAAAGGGTAAACTATACTAATTAATCCACAATTTCTATAACTAATAAGTTAGAATTGCAACTAAAACTAAATGGCTAAAATATGAACTAAAGTGCAATATAGAATAAATATATAAAAAAAAATAGCAATATATATAAGTACTGAGAGAATAAAAATAAAAAGAAAAAGAAAAATACAGAAAAGTAGCAAAATAAATAAAAAGAGTATGTAGTGGTTCACCAAAAAAAAGAACGCCAGAGATGGCGACCTCCCCACACTTAAAATGTAGCATCGTCCCCGATGCTCACTCAAGCAGGGTGTGAAGGGGTGTCATCAATGGAAGGGTGGGTAGCTGGGGTCTCCGTGGTGGTGGTCTGAGGATCTGGCTGCTGCAGAGGAGGTGCTGACTGGATAGGGATCTCGAGGTCTACAGCCTGAATCTGAGGTGGAGCCTCCTGATGTGATGCTGTCTGCTGGGTGCTTGCCTGCTCTGCCTCGCTCTGGGGATGGGTCTCTGCCTCGAGATCATCCGCCTCCTCCTCAGATGCCTCGGATGGTGTGTCAGGCTCGGAGGGGATGTCGCCGGATCGTATCATCAGCTTTAGGTGCTCATAGCGTCGCTTGTTGCGACGCTCCATCTGGTCAAGCCTTTGAAACAAGCGGTGCACTAGATGATAGATGGGCTATGGGGCAGGTGGAGGTGCAGTGGTGGTGGCAGGGGTAGCTGTGGAAGAAGAAGGGCCGGCAGATGGTGTGGCTGTGTCAGCAGTAGCAGTGAGGAATGGAGGTCTGTAGCCCAAAGCCAGAAAGTTCTTGCTGTGAGGGATAATCTTCTTGCATTCTGCAGCAGGGGGCTTTTCATCAGCATCCTCCCAAGGCACGTCAGCTCGACGGCCTAGCTGTGTAATAGCGGCTGGTATCTCAGTCTCGTGAGTACTCAGAATAATGAAGTTGCTAAGTATTTGATGCCATAGCCGAGCCTCATCATTCAGGTAAATCCGCTTGATTCCCTTTGGCATGGTGGTGTTCTGACCCATAATTCAAGGAACGGTCGGGTCAAGGGCTATCCGGGCCTTGACTGCATCCCAATCAAATCGCGTGAAGCGCATATCTTCTTCAGCTTTCTGATAACCATCCAGCTGATCAGTTTTAGGCAGAAGCTTCAGAACTTCTTCAATTGCCTCTTCAGTGACCAGAATCTGCTTTCCTCTAAGGTTCACTGCATCTACGGAGGTTTTGAAGTAATTGCAGTAGAATTCCCTTACCCAAGATGCATTGACCTCAGTCAGGGGTCTTTCCAGGAAGAACCAGCCTCTTTGTTTGATTTGCTCAGAGGTGTATTGCTGAAGTTCTTCTGGGATCTTCAAAGTTCTCTCCAGGTATAGGTTCCTGGAGGCTGCAAACACCGGATACCTCAGCTCACAGTATCGGTTTGCAAACTTTACTGGATCAGTAGCAGGGATAAGCTGGTCGGCCTTCTCCTGTGGGGTAAAATTTTTCTCCCGCGAGGAGGCATCATGCATGAGATCTATGATAGACATAGAGGCTTCTCCTCTTTTTCGTTTGCCGGTTGTTGCCTTTTCTTTCCCTTTTCTGTGGGAGTCCGACATCCTGAAAAACAGAATTCAAGGATATAATAAAAATAGGAAAACAAGGAGGCAATTAACCAAAGAAGCACATAGTGGCAAAGGAGCAGGAGAGTAAAGAATATGAGCTAAGTAAATGTGCATTAAAGATTGAATAGGAGTTAAAAGTTCGAAAAGAAGAAATCACAATCCAAAATGTAATTGAATTCATGTTAAATAGAAAAATTAACATCATGCCATGGTTAGTATGTTAAAAGAGAGTGAAAAACAGAAGAGAAGTTTTGAAAGGTTAGGTTGGTTAGTATTAAAAAAAGAGTTTAGTAAGTTAACATTAGTGAGTTAGTAAAAAGTGGTTAAAGTAAGTGGCATAATGAAAATAATCCAAGTAACAAGTATTCACAGTTAGAAGCTAGAAGTAACTCATATCCAAATAAGAAAAACAGGGTGATGATGATTCAAATAGATATAGAGAAAGCAAAAATTGGAATCAAACATAAAAAATGCAGTTTATGAACCAGGAAATCAAAAAGAATAAGAATGCTTGCCCTGGGCATTCATGAATTGGTTTGGTTAAAGCAGAGGAAAGCAGAGTTCAAAATGCCAAAACCAAAACATGAATGAAAATATTTTACAGAAATTTGGGCAGCATTCCGGCTAAAATTGGATTGTCCCGAAAAATAAACAGCAATCAAATAGTTCATATGAATCAAAATTAAAGCTGCAATTACATATAAGGAATATAAACATGAAAATTCAGTGTACAGAGCAGCAAGAAACAGGAAAGTAAAGCATATGAACATTACAATCATCACAGCAACAACAGAATAAAACAAGAAACAAGAACAGTGCAATTAAACAGACCTAAATCCACTAACCACATCCTAGGCTACCTAACAACCTAAAATCCACTACAACATGCATATCTAACTAGCCTAAATATGAACAGAAACAGAAAAAAAAGTATGAATTAACGACGAAGGATAGAAGGGTGGCGTTCGTCGAAACCTGGTAGGCGGAAGAGAAAGAGTGAGCAGAAAGGTGGCTGGGGATGGTGGTGACGGCGTCTGGTGCGGCGGCTAGCGGTGGCGTGGCGGCGCGGCTGCTGTC
>NC_029794.2:110447332-110456069 GCF_000816755.2 Arachis ipaensis | reverse complement strand
GGGGCGCGACTGATAGGGTTCGCGTGACTGGGGGATTATAATTTGAATCCACGCGATCACGTGGGGCACGCGGTCGCGTGGTTGGGGCGAAAAGGTGGTTGACGCGATCGCGTGGGGCACGCGATCGCGTGGAGGAAAAAAGAGTGAATGACGCGATCGCCTGGGGCATGCGATCGCGTCGCTGGAATTTGTGCTAAACGCACGAATCCAACGTCGTTTCAGCGCAACTCTCTGTCTCCTTTTGGGGTGTTGTGTAATCCTATGCGACACGATCACGTCGCTCACGCGGTAGCGTGGGATTGGTATTGTGCAAGTGACGCGATCGCGTGGGTCAATTGTGCGAAACGCACAATGGCCGCACGATTCCAACCTAACTTTCTGGACGTTGGATCTTTACGCCGATCTCCAGGTCACGCGATCGCATGAGTGTTGCGGTCGCGTCGCGCACCCCTTTTTTTTATGCAGTATACAGAATGCAATGATTAATATGAATGAGATGCAAAGATTCCAGGTTCAATATAATAAAACAAAATAAAACTTGAAAACAAATAAAACTAAATAAAAATTGAAGAGGGAACGATCATACCATGGTGGGTTGTCTCCCACCTAACACTTTTAGTTAAAGTCCTTAAGTTGGACATTGGATGAGCTTCCTGTCATGGCGGCTTATGCTTAAATTCATCCAGAAATCTCCACCAATACTTGGAATGCCAATAGCCTCCGGGGTCCCAAACTAGGCAGGTGAAGCTTCTGAGCAGCTTCAAACAGATTGTCAGGCTCCCGGGGTGATGAATGTTAGCACAGATTCCAGGATCCCAAACATTGCTTTTGAATCCGCCTTCGTCTTGATCTATACTTTTCTATCCGGGCGGTTTAGAGATTAGATTCCCACCAGGATAACCAAACATTTTTCGAGATCCATCCGATTGATCATGATGCCAATTCGTGCACTTTAAGTTGAAGCGTGGAACCTTATTGAACCTTGTGCACCAGCTCTGAGTACGAGCCATATCCCGCTTACTCTTAAAGCCGCAGAGAGCTCTAAGCTGGCCATCTGTTTCAAGCAAACCATATTCAAGTGGAAAAATAAAGCTAAAGGTTAAGGATTGTACCCACTTGAAGCTTGTATTGGGTGGTAATGGCCTTGGGATAGGTGGTTCCAGTGATTCTGTGAGTTCTACACCCTTGTGCTCTTCTGTAAAATTCTCCACTTCCTTGCAAGATTCTTCAAACATATCCATGTCCTGATCAAAGCTATCTATGTCTTCCTCATCACTTAAGTCATAGACTGGAGGTTGAGAGAAATCTACCTCCGTATCATCTTCGTATTCACTTGGGGAAGATTCTTCGATCTCAGAGAATTCACTTGCGGATGCAAGTTCATTACTAGAAGAACTTGACTTGTGACTATCATCATCAAGGAAATATGCTTCTTGGGTTATTCTGTCTAGTTCTTCATGAAAGACTTGCTCTGGGGATTGCGCACAATCCTCCTTAGCATCAATTGTAACATCCTGGACAGAATGCTCCACAACTTTGGATTCCTATGGAGGTTCAGCGTCTCCTAAGTCTTCAACCAACTCTTCTTCTTCAATAATAACAGCTTCCTCTACTTGTTCCAGTACGAAGCCATGCTCTGTCTTGTCCACTGGAGTTTCTAGTATTTTCTTCATGCTACGCTCTTTGTTAGATTGTCCACATGGGGCTGTGGGATGTCCTTGAATGTTCGAACGTCTAGAAGATAATTGACTTACTGCTTGCTCCATTTGATGAAGGGTTGTTTGAAGTCTATTTACTGTTTCCTTGAGGCGAACCTCTAATTCTCGGGGTGATAGATTTGGATATGGCATAGGGGGAAGTGGTGGTGTTTGGAAGTGATTGGATTGGAACTGGGGTAAATGAGGATCATGTGGTGGCAAATGGTGAAAAGGAGCTTGTGAGTGTGGTGGTTCGAAGTTATGTTGGGAGGATGGTCTATAAGCACAGGGTGGGGCCTGTTGGTAATTATAAGGTTGTCCACCATGTCTATTTGCTTGGTATGCATTGTAGAATGGTCTTTGTCCATGATATCTTGGAGGGTGTTGTTGCCTAAAGGGTTGATCAGATCCTCTTAGCTCCATCCATCTTTGATTGCTCTGACCTTGATGCATATTCCTGTTATAACTTTCATACCTTTCAATAACATTAGAACCAAACTCAAAGCGAAAGGGGTGAGAATTCATAGTAGCTAAAAAGAAATAAAGAGGGGAAAAATAAAGACAAATAAACAAGTAAAAGAAAAATATTTACAATAACCAATAATAAGGCACACGATTGCAGTTCCCCGGCAACGGCGCCATTTTGACGTTAGGATTTTATGGTGGTAAAGAATTTCATAAAAACAGTCGCGTTGTAGATATAGTCTCTAAACCAACAGAAAACCCCTTCGTACAAACGTTTTGGTTGTCACAAGTAACAAACCCCTAAATAAATTGATAACCGAAGTATTCAAACCCCGGGTCGTCTTCTCAAGGAACTGCAGGGAAGTATGTTCTTATTATTGGTTATGGAGATTGTAAATTGGGGTTTTAAGAATGAGAAGGGAATGATTTAATCAGCAATTAAAGTAAATGAAGAACGAGTAATTTAAATGGCAAGTAAAATAAATAAATGACTGTAAATAAACTTTTGGCAAGGTATGAGAAATTAGAGGTCCTATCCTAGTTACCCTTATCAATGATGATGAGAATTGAATCTTAATTCCACTTTGTTAACCTTTACTAAGATAAAGGAAGGTCAAGGGATTAATTGGTTTGATCTTTGAATCCTATTTATTTCCTAAGAAAAGATTGGGATTATTGAAGTTCAGTTTAATTAACAAAGATAACAATTATCATTCATGTTTGAGTTTGATAACTCCTGAGTTACTGATTTCTTAACCAAGACCAAAAGGGAGAAAAGTAAATCTACTGGAATAAAAATGTCTTCAGAAGGGAATAACAATAATGTAAATAAGAGAAAGCAATATTAAACTGAAATACCTCAAATAACATTAATCCAAAAGAGTAACCTGTAACATGAATGTAGCATAAACCAAATAGGCAACATAACTAATATAAGCATTAAAGTATCTAAAAGTAAGAGATAAATATAAAGTAAAAGAACATTGAACCTGGGATCGAGAGTCACTCCTAAAACTAAGAGAAATCCTAAATCCTAATCCTAAGAGAGAAAAGAGAGAGGAGAGAACCTCTCTCTAAACTAAATCTAAATCATGAAAACTAAACTCAAGTCGTCTCTCGTCTCTCGTCTGAATGGATGCATTCCCCCACTTCATAACCTCTGGTCTATGCCTTCTGGACTTGGATTTGGGCCAAAAAGGGCTTCAGAATTCGCTGGGAGCGTCTTCTACAATTTCTGGTGCGTGGCCTCTGTCACGCGTCCGCGTGGGTCACGCGGTCGCGTCATTCGGAGTTTTCCTTGTCACGCGGTCGCATCAATCATGCGGTCGCGTCATATGTGTTCTGCTTAAGGCACGCGGTCGCGTCAGTCATGCGGCCGCGTCGCTGCTTCTTCGCGCTTGGCATGCGTCCGCGTCGCCCATGCGATCGCGTGGATGCCAGTTTCTTCACAAACTTCATTTTATGCTTTCCTTCCATTTTTGTATGTTTCTTTTCCATCCTTTAAGTCATTCCTGCCTTAGAAGATCTGAAACTACTCAACACACAAATCACGGCATCGAATGGAAATAAAGGTAATTTAAAATAATTAATTTTAAAGCATAGGAAACATGTTCTTCACATACATCACATAATAAGGAAGGGAAAGTAAAACCATGCAATTAATATGAATAAGTGGGTGAAGGATTGAATAAATCACTCAGATTAAGCACAAAATATATCATAAAATATGGGTTTATCAAAAAGCTAACATGTCCTTGTGATTTCTCTTAATTGCAAGTTCCATTGACAGTGTAAAGCATTAAGATTATGAGACAAATATGTGTCCAAAGCATTAATTTAAAATAAGAGTCAATACAGAAAATAACTTATCATTTTGTGAGTGCAGTATAGGAGATGCCAACATATAGAACTAAAAGTTTAGTGAATAGACCTGTATGAAGCTAAAGGCATGTCAATAAATGCACATTTGATCTAATTTGACAGCACTTGAGGTGAATGCACACAAGATGGCATGCACCAGTGCAACCTGACATGGACAAATATGGAGGTCATCCCAGATGAAATACAAAAGAGTCACTGTGATATTGATAATTGGTTTAGTGTGAAGTAATGTAATGACTTCCCAAAAAATAGCAAGTGTCTAGTCTCCAAAATAAGGATAAAGTGCATACAAAAGCAAGTAATAAACAAAACTCTAAAAGTTCAAAAATTGAAGATTGCAGACACATTAAAATCACAAAAGTTCACATAAGAAATGCAAGACTAAGTTTCAAAGATCTCCTTCAAGCGAGTAACTTCAGCTTGGAAAGCGGTTTGGAAGTTTTTGGCTTCTTTGGCAGCTTCCTGTGAGGAGAGCATCTTCTCTTCAAGTAACTGTAAGGTTGCATTGCTACTGTCAAGCATGCTACTTGCTTTGGCAAATTGAGCCTCATTCTTTATCAAAGCACCATCCAGCCTATTTTTTACTCCTCTCTTGACAGTCAGTTGTTGTTCCAAGTCTCGAATCTCCTCAGATAGCTCATGAGCCTAATCTTTAGCTTTTGCAATATGGGCAGCCAGGGTAGCTTTGGCAGTCTCAAAAGAGGAGGTGTCTTGTTTCAACTTAGAAAGAGATTCAGTTAATTGTTGATATGATGAGATAGCTGCTTGAGAATCCGGAAATTTGGCATAAAGGTCCTCATAAACCTTCTGCAAGTGAGCCAACAAAGGATCAATAGTCTCAGGATGTGGTGTAGTTGAAAAAGTTTGCAGAATATCAGAAAGCTGAGCCTTAAACTGCGGATCGGTAGCAAGTGTCAAAACAGGCTTGGATAGAATGACACTGAGTTGTTGGCCCAATGGAAGCAAGATGGAATTGTCGACAATCTTGGTTGTGGGAGGTGTAGCATGGGGCTGCTCTGTTGTAAGGTGACTTTGAATGGTGGAACAAGATTCAACTATGGCCTTCTGTGTATCCATGCTACATGCATATGCTTCATTTAGACTTTCTAAATCAGCCAGTAAATCATTCACCACATTATGGGTCTGAGCATGAATGAAAGTGATTGGTATTTGTTTTTCTGACCGCTCATTTGGGGGGATTTCAGAATTTTGAAGCTAGACAAAAATGCAAAAGCAAGTGTTAACATAAAAACTAAAAAAGATACAAGGAATAGATACTAATAATCAGGCTAAATGACATGTCATACCTTATTGGCATTGGCTTTAGGTGTAGGCTTATCAGATGTGGCAGCCATCATATTTTCAGTACTAGGAACAATTAAAGAAATGGTAGGAGCCACAGTAGCCTAAAGCAAGAAGTGAAATGAGGACAAAGGTAATTAACGAGATTTAAAAAAAAATCAACATGAGAGATATCATCATCATGTAAGTTCTTCAAGATAATGATATTTTAATACGGAGGATGTGAAAATATATAAAATACCTGAGAAGCAAGTTGACCACTAGGGCTAAGAGCATCGACATCATCTTCCGAAGAGAACTTACTCACTGATTTATCACTAGACGAGGTGTTCTCATTTTTCCCTTCATTGTGCTGAGAGATTACCGGTCCATCAAGATTGTCATTGGATGTATTTGATGTGTCATCCTTATCATCACTATTTGAAGATGTTGACACTTCAATTGGTTCAAGTCTTCTTTTTACCCGGCGACTTGAGTAATTAAAATTGAATTTCTTGAGTAATTAAAATTGAATTTTTTTTCCTATAAGCCTACCAGAAGACTTTCTCAAAGGAAGATTGGCAGCAAGTGGGGTAGTTGTTTTCTCTGTAACAACAACAACAACAATAATAATAATAATAATAATAATAATAATAATAATAATAATAATTTTTTTCTTTTTTCCTACCTCTTCTTTCATAGTTAAAAATAGAAAAAAGACAGCAACATAGTAGAATTGAAGAATAGGGTTCAACAGTCAAATCATAATTTGAATCAAAGAATATGAAAGAAAAAAGGAAAATACTCTTCAGAGTAAGATTCTGGTACTCATAGTCATGAATAACACAAGGGATATTTTGCATGCCATTTTTGAGGTTAGGGTTCTTCTCAATCAACAATGGAAAAGAGAAAGATAAAGATGAGGCTAGCAGTGAAACCTTATCTGGAATATTAGAAGAATTAGGAATAATCAAACCCTTGTGAACGGAGAAAGCCCACCCATCGTAGTAGATGAAATTTGGGAGAGTGGGAGGCACAGAGTTGAAGAAGAAACCTTTTGATGTTCAAACACTAACGTATTCTCTCTCACAAGCATTACAAGAAGATAAGAGTACTGAACTATTTTACTTTTTGTTTAGCCAAAATAAAAATAAATAAATAAATAAAAACAAAGAAAAGAGAAAGAGTACGGTACTCTTGTGTGCTTTCTAAGTGATGTCTCAAAATTTCATTCTTATCAACACGTATTGTTATTATTTAGGGATAAGTACTTTTTTCGTCTCCAAGGTTTGGGGTCAAAATCAATTTCGTCCCTAATCTTTTTTTGTTATTAAAATCATCCTCAAAGTTACAAAACGTTATAAAATCGTCCTTTTCTATTTTTTTAGACCAAATTACCCTTAACTATTAATAAAAATAATATTAAAAAAAATAAAACCCCACCCCACCCACACCCAGCATCTCTTCGTCTCTCCCCCCACCCCAAACCCACCCCCAATTTCCCTTCCTCCTACTCTCTGACTCTCCACCCCAAATCCCATCACATCCCATCATCATCATCAGTTCCCACCTTTCATCTTCTTCTTCTCATATCTTCTTTCTTCTTCATCTTCTTCTTCTTCTCATTCACAACAACAACCCTTCATCTTCTTCTTCATCTTCTTCGTCTTCACTTCCATGCGGTGCAGAGAATATCAAGCCCGTTCACTGTTGGAGCGGCCATAGCCTAGGATGCAGATCTTCTGGAAGAGCCAACCGGTGTCGGAGCCAGATCCGTGGGTTATGAAGATGGTGGCGGTGGGTCCCTTCTCCTCTACTTCTTCGCTCCCTTCGATTCCTCCCTCCGCACATGCTTCTCTTGCTTCGTTCCCATCCATCACCTTCGAGCTCTATCACCCACAGCTGCGACAGTGTCAGCGCCAGCAGCAGTAGGAGAAATTTTTTTATTTTTGTCACTTCCTTCCTCTTTTCGTTCTTCCTTTTTTAATTTTTTTTTAATTTTTGAAGAACATAAAAAATTTCTATTATTACTTATTTTGATCTGAAGTTGTAGCTGATGATGATTGTTGAATTGTTAAATCTAAAGTTTCTATTGATTTATTTTATGGTTGTTATTGAATTGGTTGAAAATGCTGAATTTGTTGTTGCTGTTGTTTTTGTTTTTGTGGTTGTGGTTGTTGTTGCTGAATTGGCTGAAGGGGGAGGGTGTTTTGTTTAAGTTTGAGAAAAAGAATTGGGGTTTGGAAAATGGAAAGTTCGAAGAGGAGTAGGAGGAAGGGATGGGGAGGGAACAGGGAACAAGGGAGTAGGGCGGCGGGGGATTGGAGTTCGAATAAGTAGGGCAGCAAAAACAGAGAGGAAAAAAATTGAAGTTGGAATTGGAGTTGGGGTTTTGAAGAGAGGGGCATGAGGGGTTACGTGGGGGGTTACGGGAGTGGGGTGAGGGGGTGGGTTTTGTTTTGATTTTTTAATATTATTCTTAATTATTTATAAATAAATAAAATAAAGATAAAAAAATAAATAAACATACGTTTGTATATACTTCTTTTATTATTATAAACAACAAAATTTTTCACTTTCAATCACTGTATGACTTCAAGTGAAAAATTTTGGGGGGCATTGTATTAGATAAAATATAATTTTTACAAAAAAATTATAAAAAGAAATAATTAGTTACATGGTGATGTCTCCATATATAATATTTATATCTATTTTGAATTAAATTAGATCATTTGACAGTTGGTTATCTATTTAATTTTTGAAATTAACATCAAGCAAGAAGTACGGGAACAGTTACGGACAATTCAAATTTTCCGCAAGTAGTGTACAAATGGTAACTGTAGGTTAGTCTATAAATAAAGCTTTAGGAGCACATTGTAGGCAGTTCATTTCTTCTTGAAAAACACTTAAAAATCCAAAACGCTCTCAGCCTCTTGGTATCACAGAGTAAAATTGAGAATCTTAAGTAATTCCTCTGAACTCAAACACTTGTACTTTGCTTTTTTCCAGTTTTTATTAATAAAATTCATCTACTTTTACGTCTTCTTCTCTTTTACGTTCATGTTTCTTCTTTCATCTTCTTTTTAATTTTCTGTTTGTTTCAATTTCTGCAATTTACTTCGCCACCGGCATCTTGCATTTATATGTTTATTTGTTACTTTTATTCCTTTTAATTTTATTTGACGTTACAATTGCGATATTGATATACCCACATTTTTTTTAAACATTAACAAAATTTTGAGTAAAACAATAAGAATTCAAATTAGCTTGATATAATTTATAGCCACATTTTACTCTTCCCACCATATTCCACCTTGAGAGAGTAATCTCACACTACAAATGACAAGGTTCAAAACTATGGACATAGGACACCACACGATACGAGACACGCCGATACACGAATTTTAAAATTT
>NC_029794.2:110440985-110446372 GCF_000816755.2 Arachis ipaensis | reverse complement strand
ATTTTTTATTTTAATAAATAATAATATATACTATTTCTAAATTTATTTCAAGGATACATGCTAATAATAAGGCTGGACACACTGACACATGATGGTATTTAGGTGTGTTCAAGTGTGTGCGGAAAAGAATTTTTTATTTTTATTAAGACACGGTTGGACACAGCAAACACATGTGTCTGACGAATGTCGATGAGTTTCGCATCCGAAATGTGTCTGATATGAAGACATGACAACTTAGCGAAATGTCCGTGTTTCACAAATCTTTACCAATAAATTTTATTCTCTTTTGTGTTTTTTTCTTCTGTAGTGTACAAGAACTAAAAAATCATCACTAGCCATTGTGAGTGTCACTCTTATGAAGAACAAACTTTTTGATTTTATTTATATAGGACATACTTGTAGCAATATCGAATTAAGTAAATTCGAAATACTAATTTAAAAATCCTACCTAGTAATTCGAATCAATTAGGCTTGATTTACCTTTCACACAACATCCTTAGTAAATCAAAATAAGTTGTATCTGATATACTAGTGGATACCTTCCCCTATAAATCGAACTCATTTGATTCGATTTACCATTGTTGCGTGTTGTTAGAGGCTTATGGCTAGTAAATCAAATCTATGCGTGTCGATTTACTATGTCAAAAACATTAGACATACTAAATTAAATCTAATTGATTCCATTTATATTGAAAAAGTGTAAATTGAATTTAATTTATTGAATTTACATAAAGTCAAACGAGACATGCATGTAACCATATTCAGTTTAGAATATCCGTATAATTTTGATCGTTATTCAATTTATCTATGTAAATTACCCCATTCCTTCCTTTTGGTGGTTTTTTTTTTTTTTTTTTTACATTATTGTTCATTACATTATGCTATATGAAATTCGAGCTAAAGATTATTTTACTATTATACCATTTTCTTTCCCTCAAGTGAAAATAAAACATCTAATGGAGTAGTTTAGAAATCTATATATGAAATTTTTAGGTTTAATTATTTTCTTAGTCTCTAATTTCATCAAATTTACAATTAGATTTTTATACTTTTTTTTCAATTAGGTCTCTACACTTTTTTTTTATTTTGTAATTAGGTCTTTTCATGTTAAGAACGTTATAATTAATGAAATATTTCTCATTAAAAATACGTAGTCAAAAATATAATTAGATTTTTAATTGTGAATACTTTCAATTTGTGGATAAATATTCAGTTAATTCTTAACATTTTAACACTAAAAATGACTTAATTAATTACAGAATTAAAAATAATACAAAGACTCAATTGAAAAAAAAATAAAGATCTAATTATAAATTTAGTAAAATTATAGAAAATAACAGAATAATTAAACCAAAATTTTATTATTCAAATATTTAGAATAACTTTTCTACATTCATACCCAGTCATTTTGAAATTTAGAGGAGTGCCATATTATGGTGATTTATAAATTATGATTGTCATTTACTAGGATTTGTCCTTTTTAAAATTTTTATTGGTTGATGACAAAATTGTGATTGCAAAAAAAATATGTCTTTTTTGTAAATAAAGTAAGTATTATTAATATAGCTTGCCTCCATTTCTAAATGTTTGTTGTTTTATTAGGACTTAATTCCTAATTATGTTTACAACAATTAATAAATATTAAATAAGACAAATTTTGACTTTTTTTTTATCTTTCTAGCATTACCAAATTTAGAGATTGGTAGTGTGAAAAAATAAATATCAAACACTTTTAGGGTAAAACATCTAAACAAAATAAATGAAAACTAATATTACGTGATAGTCCTAGATGATATAATGTTACATGCATGCCTTGTTTGTGTTTATATGTAAATCGAATTTGTTAGACTCGATTTAGGTCATATCAAGGTAAATTGAATCAATATGATTCGATTTAGTAGGGTTAGGTAAAAATCGAGTTAGTTAGGTTAAATAGGTGACATGACTAGCACATAGTAATTTGAAACAATGGATTTCAAATTACATCCATAGTAAATCGAAACAAGTGGTTTCGATTTACATCACCTACTAAATCAAATAGAGTTGCTTCGATTTATATGTGTTGGCGAGCATAGGTAAATAGATTCGATTTACTAACATTACACCTATATATAAAACTCAAATTCAGTTGCTTCAAATTATAATTCACAATCTCCCTCCCCACCCATACGCACCTTAGAGAGAAAATTTTGACAATAACACCACAAGATTCAAAACTGCTAACATGGAGGACAACTAGGATCGTATTTATCGGTTGGACGGGTTTGTCCATATTGCTAGTATCATCAATGAAGAGATTAGTGAATAAACTTTTTTTAAAGATAGATTAAAAATGTTATTAATATTAAGCTGCTTAGAGTATTTCTTTATAAACATTAGTTAGAAATTAAAATTTTTAAACTACAAATGACAGTTAGAGTAGTGATTATAAATATCTATTTATTAGAGTAGTGACTAGAGAGTCTCTTAGAATTTGTAAGGTATACATGTTCTAAGTTATAAATATTAAGTTAAGTAGTGAAAATTAATTTAGTTAGGATTTAAATTAAGGGTAAATAATAATAGTAATTGACAATTGTGGTATGTCTTACATTAATTATTTTTGTTGGAATTTTTCGCATTAGGTCCTTGTAGATTTAGGTTGGAAGTGTCTTTTTTAACTTGTAAGATTGTTTGTTTTGATTTAGAGAATTTTTTTCGATCAGGACATATTATTTAATATTCCTTTAGTGAACTTTTTTCTTATAATTCTTAGAAAGAATTTTTTATTGTTTTGTAGCCCACCAATGGGTCACCAGCATGCGAAGGGAGCATGGTATGTCCTCAGATGATAGGATCGTACCATATTTACATATGGCTGGTTTATACCATCTTACGAGACTACACGAGACCTGGTTTAGATTGGATGAGCCATTAGTGAGTGTATTTATAGAGAGATGGCATCTAGAGACGCATACTATTCGAGGAGTGCATGATTACGTTGCAGGATGCAGCGTACTAGCTAGGACTGTCGATCGATGGTGAATACGTCAATGGATGTCTGACAAACTTTGAGAGATACATCGACGGTGCCTGTCCATCTTGAGCTTGGTTTGAGGAATTGTTGGGTGTCTTACCTCCTTCAAACTGCATCGATAAGTTCGCTATGAAATGTACTTGGAAGCAGGAGACATTCAGTGAGCTGCTCCAAGACGCGGACGAGGATACGGTGAGGAGGTATGCAAGAGCATACATCATGATGTTGTTATCGACTCAGCTTTTCAGTGACATGTCTGGTACACGTCTTCACATCTGTTGGCTACCGTACATAGCCAGGCTAGAAGACGTGGGTAGATACACTTTGGAATCAGCTGCTCTTTCATAGCTCTACCGGTGCATGTGCCGTGTGGCTTATAAGAATGTGGTAAAGTTGGCCGGTCCGTTGCAGCTCCTTCAATCATAAATCTTCTGGTGGTTCCCTAGTTTTAGGCATGATAGGTTAGATGCCTTTCATTGGTCATTGGCATTGAGGTAATTTATGTTTATGGTTGTTATGTGCGTTAATATTTTTTCGGTTTATGGTCGTTGTTGATAACATGTCTTGGGTCACAGGTGGTTAGGTTTTCAGCCAACGTTGAACGAGAAGGGACCTCGAGTTGTGCATTACAAGCTCAGGATAGATTTAATTCGGGTTGGGAATGTGAGTGTTAACCTTTCATACTTTTTATTCTTCAGTTATTTTGTCTTTTTACTGTTTACAATAACATGAGAAAACCATTTCTCTTTGCAGTTTGCGTGGATGTCATATAGCTCGCCGGATGTCGTTCAGGTTGTGCATCCCGAGATACTAGGTCCACATCATATGTCGTTATGGAGGTCTATGACGGCATTGATCTACTTTGCTGTCATAAAGTGCCATCAGGTGGATCGGGTGCTACCATAGCTTGGTAGAGTACAGCATCGACCGCGAGCTACACTCAACATCAATTTCTTGATGTCGAAGGATGGCAAAGGCAGCAAGCTATAATTTCTCTCTACCTTACAGAGTTGGCACATTCATTGGACCAACAGGGTGCAGCATGTGTTACGATTTGATGCTGTTCTAAATCCAGGCCCGTCACATGCGTACTTAGAGTAGTGGCATCATCATCATCATCATCATGCAGTGCATCTTCGACACCATCTGGTGCTCCACCCTCCCTGGAAATCGGGATCATAACAAGAGTACCGACCATCGCAATAGCAAGCTCACCAAAGGGTCGATTATCACCTATTTTTCTGTCACAATCACGGTTTAGATCAGCTGCGAAGGACAGAGATGCAACCAAAACTGCCTCAAGTGCAATCATAGTCACAGATGATGAAGAACCAACAAGCATTGAACTAGAGGCGGTTGGCATTGCAACAGATTGGGAATTACGGTTCGATCCTCCTGAACTACAGAGCACGTCTACAAGCTTGGCAAATAGCTCAGGGGTCCTCACCTCGAAAAACTAACGATGACAGTATAACAAAACTTGCAAATCTTTGTCACTGTCTATAACGGAGGAATCGTACTTCACACCATCATGTAAAACAGAAATTGGAATTCTATAGAATAACTTCTCTACCCGTTTGATGCCATTCAGTCCTAGTTTTTGGATTATAGTATTCTGAAACTCGTAGAAGATTTGATAAAAAAAACACTTAACGGATCCTTATTAGTAAATTTTATTCTAGATCGTGTTTTTTTCTTAATCGATCTTCTATAGTACACAAAAACTAAAAAACTATCATCACTAGTCATTGTGAGTCCCACTATAATGAGGATTTCACAATTAGCTCCTATTTATATGCGTAGCTATTATAGTAAATCAAATTAATGTAACTCGATTTACACATGCAAAATTCTATTCACATAAATCAAAATTCTATTCACATAAATCGAATCCATTAATATCGATGTATGTGTTCCACTGCTAAAATTCGATTTATATAGTGTATGGCTAAATCGAACTATGTTAATTCGATTTACATGAAAAAAGGTTAAATCGAGTTGATTTGCTTCGATTTATATAATTTTATTGTCAAAATTGGACATATATGTAACGTTATATCTTTTAGAACTATCATATAATATCGATTTTCATTTAGTCTGTTTAGATATTTTACCCTCACTTTTAAAGTAAAATAATAAAACTCACGTATAATAAAAATGATAAAATTAATGATTAATTTTTCACTCTAGATAATCTTTTTTCCTAGCACGATGATATAAAAGATTTATTTTCGATATTTAGTTTCATAATGAGGAACGCAAATTTGTCAATTTGAAATATATTTGATTCTCTAAAATGTCTAACATTTGGAAATATTTCTTGTGGGTTTATCCATATTTAGTTGCAGAAATAAAATCAAGTCATAATATG
>NC_029794.2:110437344-110440726 GCF_000816755.2 Arachis ipaensis | reverse complement strand
TATGTGTATTTTACTATTTTATATTGTATCGTGTCTTGTGTGTATGTATGTATCGTGACAAAAATGTTTAGAAAAACCTGTCTATTGGCTTTCGGATTGCCCTGTATTTTAAAACCACCAGAATAAAATTGATAACATCACATAAAACAAGGTAGGGCCAGACTGAATAGTAATGTGAAGAAAGAAAAGTTCTGACAAATCAGCAGTAACCCCATCAAAGACAGCCAAACAAGTAGCATGTCGTGATTTGGGTTATTCATTCTCAAATTTCTCCCCTGAAAGCATCACTTCATTGTCCTTGGTTCGTTTATCCTGATCCATTCAAAAGGCTCGGTACTGTTAACTTGAATTCAGAATTACACTTCAACCCCCTTTCTATTTTTTTTTTTATTTTTCACAGATATTTTTCAATTTGACAGTCTAAAAAAGGCTAATTCTTTACCTTCGAGTTTTATTTAAAAACTTACCGATAACCAATTAATCGTTACGTACACGGAAAAATTCAACTTTCGGATACTTTCTTAAACAGACAAATAAATTATTCACTCAACTAACCCAATTGCACTTCAACCTTTCATTTTGCAATCCAAAGGTAGAAAATATTGGACCATTACTCATGGTCCGGCACAAACTAACCATATTCTTCTATGTATAAATGAAATTCCTCAACAGAATGTGACTACGAATCTAATCTAACAAAAAATTAATAACAGGCATTTGAAATTAAGAGATCTACCATGTGTACATGTTACTAAAAACTTAAAAAGGATAACAGAAACAGGATTTGTCACTAAATATGACACTTCCCTAAAATGTAAGACAGCAGTAGCTTATAAAGTATTAACCGTCTCAATCTCGTCAATGACGGCATTGACAATTAGAGAACTCACACGATATTGAGTAATGAGCTGCCTCTTCAAATTGAGAATTTGCAACGATCATACTGACTGATATAAAAGAACACAGCCTTAGTGGCGTTCTTATTGTGATAACTTTGTTTCGTATACTCTACTAAGTAGTAAGTACATTCTGATGAACCTCTTCCTGGCTGCTGCTAACAAATGAATCTAAACAAAGAAATACACAATGTGAGATCATATATAACAATTTTTATGGCTAATTGTAATTTTGTATCTATGAATATTTTCATCCCGTTCTAATTTCCAAATCAAACATACTCTATATAATATCTATGAATATTTCCAGTATAAAAATGTGATGTGCACAACAAAAATCAGTCACTATTTATATAAATACATGTGTTATTTAATTTATTTTTAATTTATATTCTATATTTTAACATATATTTTATACAAATAACTGACTGATTTTTTATATATGTATAATATAGTTGTTTCGGGATATATGAAAGGGGAAATTGTGTGTAATAATTGCATGTAAATCACATTTTCCCCATCATACTCACCAAAAATGGTCTTCTTTTAAGTCAAGAAAGCTAGGTACAAAGCAATTGCATTCATCCTAGTATACTAAGCTCCAAATTGTTTGTTGACAAGGTTCACCAACTTCAACGCTCTAGAAAACTTTTGGTTAGACTATATAAAGTTGATCAAGGGCTAGGCCTAATTAAGTATACGTTTAGTCCTCAATATTTAATTTGGTGTCTTAATGAAAAGTGGTCTATATATGATGTTTTTACTAGTATATTCAATATGATTATATTCTACCGAGAAATAAATAGTATTATCCTTTTTCTGGGTTGGTTTAGTGGTTTACATAGATAGTAGCTATTAATTTGCACAATTTGATACCCTGACAAGGTTAGAGGAGAGAACACAAAATTGAGAAAGCTTTTATATACATATATAATAGCACTATTTATCACATATGACATTACACAAAAGCAAACATAATGACAATTTAAATTTTAATATACTCACTAGGAGCTTCAAAGAAGATTCAGTTGAAACCATTGCCCGTCCAGAAAAATTTCCCCGGAATCTCGTACCTATCAATTGGAGCTTAAAACAGAAGCCAAAATATATAAACAGATATTAGCATGAAAAAAGAATGAACTCTCACAAACCATACACACAATCAAATGATTCAACAAAGATGTTGATAAGACAGATGAAATAAATTCAAAACATGAACATAGTAATAACTAATAAGTTTGGATTCATATTAACACCACATGAGCTATTCACCACACAACAAAGAACACCCCCCACCACCAAAAAAAAGACACTGTTGAGTTGATGCCTTAAAAAGCTTTAAACTTAGAAAGAAGTTGTTATTATTATTATAAAAATTTTAATTCAACACAGAATTCCTGAAATAATAATGAAAACTTTCAAGCCAATCCGCCAGGTAACTTACCCCTTTTCCAACACGGCAACCCGTTCCACCATCTACGATATTAGCTTTCAAACCGTCATCTTGCTGGTGGGAGTGTATATATTGTCTCCATCAAAGGTCGGTTCAAAAGGAGAAAAATTAAGTGGATGCAATTTTGGAGGGACCTGTTGGCTGATCAACAGCTATCACTGAATACATAAATAAATATTTAATTAATTTTAGTTGGATTCACAGTCCTTCAAATAGTAATGTTATATGATTATCTTTGTAAAGTTCTAATAGAATGAAGAGCAATTACTAGATTGAATAGTATCCATTGCTAGAAATATAAATTTAATCTCCATTCATGCTTCAGAATAATGATTTCAGAAGGTGCATTTCTCCAACAAAGCCCTATTTAATCTCTTTACTGTCTTTTTGCTGGTGGGAGTGCATATATTGTCTCCACCGAAAGATGATAATAATATATGTGAAAAGAATCCCTGAAAAAATATGGATAAATCTCCATAAAAATAATTTTTGAAGAAGACTTTGAACAACATAAATAAGGTAAATAAAGTAAATTTATATATACGTATCATCACTAAAAGTTTTAAAGTTTTCTTTCTTATACTTTCACTTTAGTAATCTTATCAACAAAAAAAAAAACATTTAATTTTCACAAAACTAAAAACGAACGAAAAGATGGTAACGAAAACACATCACTAATTTGCTGAGCCAAAATCCTTCTATAAGGATAAAGTTTCCTAGGAACATAAAATCACAAAGTTAAACTAATTGAATTCATGGTTAAACAATCAGCTCTCTAGGAAGAAATGCTGCCGGAAGAAATAAGCATATAGATTATTTATTGGATGAAAGAACTAGTTGGTATACTGTAGTTTCATTTTGATTTAAAGAATAGGAAGCATTTCAAGAATTTCAAAAATATTTGTGTTGCAATAGTTTTAGTCAGTGATATAATCATAAAATATAAAAAACATTTTGAGTGTACTACAGAATTAAGTGTTCTAATAATTTTAGCCTTTGATCCTAATTATAAAATTAATCTTGGTAATCTTGG
>NC_029794.2:110434904-110437297 GCF_000816755.2 Arachis ipaensis | reverse complement strand
TACTAGAACACTTAATTTCATAATGCACTTAAAATGCTTTGTAAAATATATACATAATTGAGATCATTAACTAAAATTATTGAATATTTGAAAATTTTCCTAAAGCATACTATGGAGATTGCTAATGCTCGATTCCTTATCCAAGACATTGATTTCACATTGGTATAATGATTCTTGTTTTCCAACATTTTAACATGCTTATGGGTCGGACAGCACGTTATCTCTACAAGGAAGAAGTGTACGAACAATCCAAGTCTTTGCCCATATTTATCATCTGCATCAAAGAAGAAAAAGTACAGGCCGGCTGCAGCTTTTGTATGCATAAAAATCAATCAATATCAAGAGAAATCCCAATAAGTTTACTCGGCCAGCATTATTATTGTTACATCATATCACAATACACCAGAGAGGGAAAAAAAAAACTGAACTTCCAAAACCATATTTATTGCTCCTTGAATTGATGATTAAAAGGATGCTCATATAGTCAAACAATTTGGTCAGTCACAGACACAAAACAAGCAACTGTAGAGTTAGGTAGATAGGGTTTATCAGATCATAAACCACCAAAAATATTTCAAAAAAGAAAAGGATAAACTAAAACAAAAAAAAGCAATAAATATTAAGAACAGAAAAGAAACACCCCTTTTGAAATTCTTATTGTCCAAGAATATAATGAAACCAGAATCTATGCATCATAACGTTGAGTTGCAGGAAAGAACAAACACATAGCCAACAAGAAGAAAGTTAGAAACAGTAACAGTTACCGAGTAAAGGAACCACTGGCATGCACAAGATCTAGCAAAAAAAATACATGGAAAGGGACGAAATCAGCATAATTGTGATGTCCATTGAAGCAAGGAGAAAAAATTGGTGAGGACCATGCTATGTGACGTGAAATGGCTCCATGCTATGTACTGCTATATATCAAAGTTATTAAAAAACAAGATAAAAGGGGAAATGTTAGTATAAATATATTTATTAATATTAATTTTAAAATGTTGGGGGTTCGTTGATCCTGGCAAGCAAATAGGGCTATTGCATCAAAAGTCACGCTTTTCCGTTTGATAACAACAAAGATAATTTATAAAAATTACTAATGGAACCACGAGCAATGATTAAAATAACAAAATTGAAAGACACAGTAAAGAGATAAAAATAAAAACAAGGGCTAAAGAAAGAAACAAACAAAAGCTTCTTCCTTTTTTTCACTGTTTGATAATGATATAACCTGGCGCAGTAGTCAGTGATGGTCGCTGGTCTGCTTGCTCCGCCAAAATGTCGAGAGAGAAAGAAAGAGAGGGTTAGATTTTGGGTTTGGGGGTTTGGAACGAAGCAGAGCCAGATGCAGATGCAGATCACACGAGCGGTGATTTTCATTTTTTCCGGCACTGGAAGCTGACAGAAGGAGAAGTGAGCACGCAAGAGCAACGGTATAGAATTATAACGAGTGCTTCTGTGTGCTCACTCTCTTCTGTCAATTTCTATGTTCCAAGAGAAAATAAATAATCAAGAGCCCAGGCTGCAAAACATGCCCAAATTTGGAAACCCTCACACAAAGAATATACATAACATCTGTTCTATTACTTTCATTATCGAAACAGATCTGAAGCATTAACCGATAAGAATAGAAGAAAACGAAAATGTCCATGATCCACACAGCGTATTCTTATTTTAAGAGACAATTATTAGAAGATTTCAGAAATTAGGGTTTCCTGCATAAACAGGAACAAAAAAGGAGGAAGAAAGCAGGGATTAAGAAGGAGAAAGGAAAGATGAAAAGACAAGAACCACAGACTCCAAAGTCCAACCGTATTCCCTCTCTCTATTCTCTCTCTTCATTCATTGTGAGGATGGAGGAGGTGGTGGTGGCCTTGGTGGTTAGGCATGCAACACGTAGTGATGCAGCGGCGATGACACGTAGCGAGATCGGTTCAGATTCAGAAGTTACGGTTACAGAGGAGAGAGTGCGGCGAGGGATGATAGAAGTGAGTGAGTGAATGAGTGGTGTGTGTGTGTGGGGCTGAGACGAGACGAGACCCGTTCCAACCAACAAACCCAAAGAAAAAATGTGAAATGTGAAACGGGGAGATGGATTGCAGCCTTTTGCGTCAATTGAGACCCTTAAATAGTTAAATGCGCTTAATTAATCTTCTAAATGCTTTTCTTTCTTCGCCAATTTCAGCTGCAAATCCGTTATTATCATAATCCTTCAGATATTCTTCTATCCTTTTGCTTGGAGAGAGAAACGTTTACCATTCCTCACTTTAAAATTATTTATTATTTATTATTTATTATTTAGAGGATGTTCTTTTTTTAAAAAAAAATGATAATACTGCTATTTTAAATTTGATAAAATTTTGTTACAATTTTTTTAAATTTTTTTGGGTGTCCAT
>NC_029794.2:110433201-110434346 GCF_000816755.2 Arachis ipaensis | reverse complement strand
ATCCAATTTTTCCATATTTCTATTATATAATGTGAATATAATAATAATTTCTCTTAATTCTTTGATTAGGTGAAGAGAAAAAATAAGAAGATAAGAAATAAAATTAGTTTACATTTTTTTTTTTGGAAAAACAAAATAAAACTAAACGAAGAACTATACCATCAATCTAAGGAGAGAGATCCCGAACATTCTCAGAAAGAATAGAACAAACAGTTTGAGCCAAGAAGTATACAGCAACCCTTAAACTACTAGAATGGCACAAAAGTGCATAAGCCAATATATGCCCACTACTTTTAATGTTTTAATAAAAATCTAATTGAGTGAAAACTGAAAAGTAAATTCATCATTAATACATGAGAAAATTATACAAATTTTACAATTTTTTAATTAAATGTTTATATTTGTAGTACTAATATAAGTGCTTTAATTAGGAAAATTGTTTATAAACCTCCTACACCTCCATCGTTTGGCGCATAGAATTAGATATAAAATTAGTGTTTGAACTTGGAATTGGTTCCACACCATTGAATTAAAACGAACTAAAAAGAGTTTTTACTAATTAGTTTTCTTAATTAACGGTCATATTTATCAAAACATCCTCCAGTCTTCTCTGGTGTGAATAGTGTTATAGATAGGGGGCTACTATTTTTCGGAAGAGGGCAAAAACAGGGTATGTGAGAAGTGAGAACCCACAAAGAGTTGAATATGCGCGTGACTATGTAGAAAAGGGAAAGGGAAAATATGCAGAGAGGATTCATTGGCTATGATTTGCGTATGGTTTGAGGAGGAATGTGGTTTACCTCAGCTTACCGGTGTTAAAAGATGGGTTTGGTAAAACTTTATTTATAGTATTTATATATATTTGATAAATTAAATTAAAAATAATTTTTAATAAATATAAATAATAATTATTATTTTTTATAAAATAATTTTAAAATTAAAAATATTATAATAAATTTAAAAATTAATTAATATATAAAATTATATTAAAATTTTTAATTTTAATAATTATAAGTTAATTTTAAAATTTTTACTTTGAATAATTTTAAAAATATTTTTATCTTATAAAAATTATAAATATAAATACATAATTTTTTTAATTTATTAAATATAAAAAGAGATATTTATATTTTTGAAAAGTACAA
>NC_029794.2:110432357-110432771 GCF_000816755.2 Arachis ipaensis | reverse complement strand
CAATTAAGTTAAATAATAAAATTTAAAATAATATTAATTATAACTAATTTTTGTTATGTTATATTAATTTAATTAAATTTAATTAACAAAAAAATTAGATGTATAATATTATTCATGAGGAAATTACTTAGTTGTAATATACTAATATCCTTCAACAAAGACACTGTTTTCTAAACGGCAAATAATAGTTTTATTGTTGTTGTTGTTTACAAGAAGTGCCTAATGGCCCAAAGGAAGAAATCTTAAAAGTAGATTTTTTCTCTTTAGTACAAAAAAAAAAGGGTCAATTTTTCAATAATTTGAATGGATAACTAATGTTAAATAATTTTTGAGGAATAAATTCTCTCAATTCTTTTAAGTTGTGTTGTTAAAATTTAATTAAAAATTTAATTTTTTTCAATTAATATCATTCAA
>NC_029794.2:110425989-110432310 GCF_000816755.2 Arachis ipaensis | reverse complement strand
ATACCAAACTCAATTTTAAATTTTAAATCTTAAAAAAAATAAGGATTACAAAAATAAATTTATATAAAAAATTAATTAATATTAATTAAAAGTTACTTTTATATATTTATTCTATTGTTAAATATAATTTTTTACTGTATAACATCATCACTCATAGTTGTTTTGTTCACCGAAAAATATTTGAGGGAGAAACTACACTTTGACAGCAGTACAGCACCAGTTGAAAAAAAAAATCAATAAAATCAATTCATCTCTGTTCATCCTTTTAGTCGACTGAATCGTTAATAAAGATTACTAAAAAATTCCAAACCTAAATATTAACAAATAGAATTTTCATGTAAAAGTTTGTCGCTAACTAATAGATTGCTACTTATACAATACAAAATTTAAATTCTCAATTATTTATTTAAACAAACGAATAAACTTTTCGACTAACCCAAATTAATCTGGTTAGAGATTCAATCTTACACTACAACAAATAAAGATTTTTGCAACGGTCGAAAACCGTTGTTATAGATTGAAAAACCGTTCCTAAAACTTTAGGCAACGCTTTGACAACGGTTTTTGACCTGTGGTATATGCAACCGATACCAATACTCATAGGCAATAATTTTTTACCTAAAGCAACAACAACCAAAAAATCATAGCCATAGTTACTGGCATAAACAACAGTTTTGACAACAATTTTTAACGAACCGTTTAGAACCGTTACTGAATATGCAATGGTTTAGAAACTGTTCTCTTTCATGACGTAATGGTTTAAAATCATAACTGGATCGGCAATGGTTTTAAACTGTTGTAGTTTTGTTATTCAAAAAGACAATGATTTAAAAGTGTTGCCTGTGTTATTTTTTTTGCGATGGTTTTAATACTATTGCCATTTTGTAGCTGCCGTTGACAATGGTTTTAATACCATTATCTTTTGTGACTTTTAAAAATGATTTTTTGTAATGATATAATTCTTTATCTACAATAATTTTTTCATGTTGCATTGAAATTAATGTCAACTATTTTTTTTTAATTTAGTATCAATAAATAACCTTAACTATTTGAATCAAATTACTAAAGAAAACTAATTGAATATTTACCATCAAATTTGATTTATAAAGTATTATGTAAGATCCACAATCACATTATATCATTATTGCAAAATATCATAATATTAGTCTAAGTCATAACAACCTCGAACTATATCGTCTAGTTTTGCAAAAAATACAATAACAAAAGAGTGTTGAAATAACCAAGTAACAATTAAATAGGTTTATCATCATGTTTATAAGTTCATGACTTTTACTTTCTAATATTTATTCTTCTAAATTTGTGACCTTAATTAAGTTCATATTCCCTTCACCATAATTTTCATGTAAACAAAACAAAAAATAGTAAATCAAATATAAAATTACACATTTTTAATACTATAATGACAAGATAATCAATTTCACAAGGTTAGGCCAACTGCTCAGATCCAATAACACCATTTTGTCCTGTTGTTCATATCTAAATGGATAAAAACATCATTTTTAAATGATAAGTGATTTTTTTTTAATCAAGAGCTTATTAAGAGAATGTTTAGAAGTCAACTACTAATATTTAAAAGATAACATCTCAACCAATCATAAAATTAATAACTATTGATGTGTTCATTAGTTTTTATTTTATTATAAAAATGATTTAGATCATAATACTAATAATACTAATAGTATATCATAGGATTATTATTATTAATGTATTAATCGAATTTTAATATTTATTATTTATATATATTTAAAAATTATATTTGAGAATTATTTATTTAGTTTTATAATAAATTATATTTTTTAATTTGAATAATTTATTAATTAGTTTGTACTTATTATACCATAATTATTCAATAATTTATTGAAAAAAGAATATTAATATAATAAATAAAAAAATTTTAAAATATATATTATTTAAAGAATAGGAACAAATAAACCCTTAACCAATTTAAATTTAGAGACAATTAGACCCCTATCCATTTTTTAACCTGACACATCAGCATTTTCGTTCATAGTTGATGGAGAAAAACTCACAAGGATCGCGTTGTGTCACGGAAATAAAGGACACAGGGACCGAAGTAGATCGTTTTTATTTTGAGGGATCGCGTTGTCATTCTGAGAAATGGACAAGGGCCGAGTTGGTAGTTCATTCAAATATTTGTTGCTCTTTTATATAAACTGGCATGTTAATCATTTATAAATTCATCAATTTTAACAGTTCAAAGAGACTGAAAATAATAGCACATAAGTAGAAGCCATCAAGCCAATCAACCATATATAAATCTGTAGAATTGTGGTAATATTTTCCTATTTTAAATCAATAACCAAAACAGAATAGTGACTAAAACAGAAAATACATTTCTAGAGAACCAGTTATCAAATCAAAATTAGAATAACATTATACCAAATCAAAATCAGAAAAATATTATACCAAAATCAAAACCAGTTACCAGGAGAGGACAGAAGCTGCGACGGCCAGGAAAAGCAGCGACGGTGCAGAGAGAGGAGAAACGGCCAGGAGAACCAACGACAGCGTGGAGAGGGAAGAAACAGGCAGGAGAAGTAGTGACAGTGTGGAGAAGGGAAGAGCAGCAACAATTCTTACGGGGCTAGCTAGAAGAGCAGAGACGCAACTTCCTTTATGGTGAGGGTTGGGTGAAGTTTGGCATTGTTCGATGATGACTCTGATAATGAGTGGTGTGGGTTATGGTGGGTTAAGGTTAGTAGAGAGAGCAAAAATTGGCAAGTCTCTGTCATTTGTTCTGAAAGGAGGTTGCTGAAATTTTTTTTTGAAGTGTTAAAAAAAATATTACGTTAAATTTAGAGGGAATGAAACCAAAAATATATAATATTTGTTATAAATTTATTTGAAATTTATTTTTTTTATAAATAATATTTGTTATATGTTTATAACAACAATTTTTGAGTTTAAAGTTGGACTCGTCCAGTCCTTTTTCTTTGTCGGATATATGGTTGGTTAGTTAGTAATAATAATAATAATGATAATACTAATAATAATAATTCTTTTTTTTCAAAATATCTCGTTATAATAAAATTATTTCAAAATATTAATAGATTTTAAATTTAAAGTATCATAAAATGTAATTTAATTATTTTTAAAAAAAATAATTTTCTTTAAATAAAATTATCAACAAAAATATAATAAATCATAAATAACTCATTATTTAATTTTTAAAAACTCAGGTTATTATAGGCGACAACGCACGACGGAGACGTAGAGGAACGACGACACGAGACAGAGTTGCCGACTATTGTGAGTGTGAGAGAGTCTGCCTCTACAGAGACTAAGTGAAAGAGGGTTCTTCACTTCTTCACTTCGAGCTCGAGGGAGAGGGAGGGAGGGGCTGCTTCACTTCTTCGATGAACCTTAGGTTAGTTACTAGTTAGGTTTTCTTTTTTAAACCGCCAAAATGATGTCGTTTTTGGGGAGGGGGTTAAAAATATTTTTTAAAGATTTTTTAAATAATTTTTATAGTTACAAAATATACTTGTATTTTATGACAAATAAATAACTTGTTACAAACAATATTGAATTTTGTGACAAACTAATTTTTTGTTACAAAAATAATTAGAGTTTTTGAAATAAAACGATATTTTGTTTGCAAATATTTTGAATTTTTGCAATAACTTAATATTTTGTTATAAAATATTATAAAGTTTTGCAACAACATATTGGCTCATTACAAAAGCTAACATAATTTGTAACAAAAAAATCAGGTTGTTACAAAATATTGTAATAATAATCACTAATTTTTTGTAGCAATGCCAAATTTAACATAAAATTTTTGTCACAAATGCTCCATTTTCTTCTAATATTAGTAGAGGGAGAAAAAAGATTATTTTAAATTTATTCTCTTCTAATGTTAGTAGAGGGAGGTTGTTAAAATTTTTTTGAGGTGTTAAAAAAATATTATGTTAAATTTTAGAGTGAAAATGAAGTAAAAATATATAATATTTGTTATAAATTTATTTTAAATTTATTTTTTTATAAATAATATTTGTTATATGTTTATAACAATAATGTTTGAGTATTCTATAAATTTAGTATTTATAGAAAAAATTGTTTAAATTTGTATGATTATTTATAATTATTTTTATATGTATCTTTTAATTTGTATAATTATTTAAATAATATTAAAAAATTATTGTTTGATAAAAAAATTGTTGTAATGGTTATAAAATCGTTCTTTAAAATAGTCAAAGAGAACGATTTTATTTTGTTACTATAACATAATGAAAAATTAAACTTCAACAGCAATACAGTAAAAATTATTGTCTAAGACCATCTAATAGAATGGTTTTAAAATGTAACATTTTGACAACGATTTTTATACGTATTTTTTGTATAATTATTTAAACAATATAAAAAAATTATTGCTTAAAAATAAAAAAATATGTTAAATTTAAAAGTGAGAATGAAACAAAAAATAATATTTATTATAAATTTATTATAAATTTATTTTTTTATAAATAATATTTGTTATTTATTTATAACAATAATTTTTTAGTATTCCACTAAGTTAATATTTATAGAGAACTATTTTTATATGTATTTTTTAATTTGCATAATTATTTAAATATTAAAAAATTGTTGCTTAATAAAAAAATTATTGTAATGGTTATAAAACCGTTTTTTAAAATAGTCAAAAAGAACAATTTTAATTTGCTACTATAAAATAATGAAAAATTAAATTTTAATAGCAATATTATAAAAAATTATTGTCTAAAATTATCTAAAAAAATAATTTTAAAGCATTGTAAAATTGAGCGTTCTTAAAGTCTATATTTATTATAGTATTATTATCAGAGGTGAAACACAATTATTTATACTTTAGTTTTAGAAAAAAGAAAGGAATTTCTTCATGGGATAATCTCATAAAAATTTCAACATCTTAATCTAAAAAACATAGCTCTACTAGTGTGAGTAGTTCTTTAGATAAGTAGAATATAATGTAAAACTATTGATCCTTAGTCGTCGGTCATGAGTAATTATTGATTCATAATAATGAGAATGATTACTAGATTTGTAACGAATCTATAATATTCAGAGAATCGTTTAGAATCCAAACTTAAAATGATATCCAAATTATAACAGATAAATTATAGTCCTCAATCTCGATCTAATGAATCATTTTCATAGTAAATGAGTTATAAATCAAATGACATAATCTCTTCATATTCAATTAAGAGGTTGCGGATTCGAATTTCCTATTTTTGGTAAAAAAAAAAAAAAACAAACTCCGCTCTAACAAATTGATACTCTTTTTCCGTCCACTAATAATTCAGTAACCACATATGCGCATATAATAAAATGGTCAACATCTCAAAAATCGAGTATTATATATTAAGTGAAAAAGGACGGAGAAAGGGCATCAGCTATACTATGAATAAATTAGTTAAATTTTTATTTTTGAAACATCAATCGATTTTTAAATTGATTTTTAAAAAATATTTTAATTAAATTGATACTTTAAAGATTTTCAGTTAGTTATATTAATTTTTTTTGTCATTTTTGTTGTTAACGACATCAAAATTTATTGATATAACATGTTAAGTGACACCATATTGATTGTAATATACTCATAGCGATCTTAATTAATTATTAACATGCTAAATTTATACAATTATATCAAATCAATTTCAAAATGAGTAAGATTTTGAGATATCAAAATTTTTTAAATTAGAATTACTTTGATCTAATTTTATAAATTTATCATGTTAGTACTTAATTAAGATTATTAGATGTTTATTGTGGTGTCACTTAAGGTATCATATCAGTAAATTTTAACGTTATGAGCAACGAAAATGATAAAAAGACTAATACAACTAACTTAAAATATTTAGAAGATGAATTTGATTAATTTTTTTTTAAAAACTAATTTAAAAAATAAATAATCTTTCAACAACAAATTTGATTATTTACTCGCTATACTATACATATACCTAATTCTTTATTCATTTAAGCAATATTTAATAAACAATTTTTTAACTTGAACCTTAGAGACCTTTCTACAAATACTACCCACGATCCTTATTTTTGGAAGGCTAGTGTATAACTCAATGGCACACAGAAGATGCAACAGCTATTTCTTCCAAAAGAACATAGGAGTGTTTATGAATCGGATCTGATCCGTATATTTGCGGTATTTATCTGAATTCGATATAAAAATTGTGGATATGGATTCGATCAGCACACTAATAAAATCGGATTGCGGATTTTGTATAGGTATTCGCATATCCGCAAAAATAAAGAAATAAATAAGTAAATATTTTTTTTATATAT
>NC_029794.2:110418594-110425688 GCF_000816755.2 Arachis ipaensis | reverse complement strand
GTTTAATATTATTTTAAGAGTAAACATATTTAAAAGAATAGAAAAATGAATTTTATTGATATTTTTTAATAAAAATAACTTTTTAAAAATATTTTTATTTTTTACGGATATATTTGATATTTGATCCGATCTGCAATTTGCAGATCGGATCGGATCCAAGCTTAAAAATTAGGGCAAAAAACCATATTGAGCCAAAGCAAGAATCTTGTAACCAAAATGCGCCAAATCCAATTTCGTTTCAGCAATGAGCCAAAGTGTATTTTAATATAATTCGAACCAAGCTGGTTCGAATTGCACTCCTTCATAATTCGAACCAGGCTGGTTCGAATTAGGTGTGATTCGACTATATAAGGAGTTCGAATCACCCTCATTCGAACCATTATCCCTCCCCCTACCCCACAAAATCTCAGAGAAAACGACCCAGATTCTCTCCGAGGAAGACCTGAACGGACTACTCTGCTGATGGGGGACGATCCGGCACGGTTATATCGGTTGGACGGAGTCGCTCATATAGCCGGGGTCATCAACGACGAGGTTAGTACGGAAATATTTTTGATTCAAGCGTTAGTTGTGCCTTAGTGGTTTTGTATCTTGGTTAGACGGTACTTTATGTTAGTGGTTTAGGGTGGTGGTTTAGGGTAGTGGTTTTTGTTAGTGGTTTAAGTCAGTGGTTTTTGGTAGTGGTTTATGTTGGTGATTTATGTTAGCGGTTTTTGTTAGCGGTTTTTTCAAGCGGTTTTTTTATGTGGTTTAGGGTAGTTGTTTAATGCTAGGTGGTTTAAGTAAGCCGGTTTATTGAATTTGTTTCTTGTTAATCGCTCTCGTTAATTGTGGTATATGCTAGCGGTTTAGTTGTGTGGTTTAGGGTTTGTTTTCCAGTTAGTTATCTTTCATGTAATGTTATGCTGTTTAATTTAGCAAAATGGTTAATGTAAACCGGTTTATGGAAACCGTTTTATGTAAACCCGTTTATGTAAACCGGTTTACTGTAAAACCTGTGTAGTTATATATCTCAGTATGCGGTTCTTTTCATGCGCAGCCCGAGCGATGCATTAGGAGCATGAGGCGGCAGCAGGGCATGCGTCTTGATGACAGATACGTTCCATACTTGCAGATGGCAGGGCTATACCATCTTGCAAGGCTGAACGACCGGTGGTTCCGGCTAGACGAGGCGCTCGTCAGTGCATTCGTGGAGAGATGGCGTCCCGAGACGCACACATTTCATATGCCGTTCGGAGAGTGCACGATCACACTCCAGGACGTGGCATACCAGCTGGGTTTGCCAGTCGATGGCCGTTACGTGAGCGGGTGCCTGTCAGAGTTCCATATATACATCGATGGCGGCCGTCCACCCTGGGTCTGGTTCCAGGAGTTTCTAGGAGTTATACCTCCTCCCAGTCAGGTTCAGAAGTACGCAGTGAAATGCAGCTGGTTTCAGGAGACCTTTGGTGAGTGCCCTGAGGATGCAGATGATGACACTGTTCGCCGATATGTCTGTGCGTACATCATGATGTTGCTGGGCACGCAGCTGTTTGCGGACAAGTCTGGCAACCGGATTCACATTAGATGGCTTCCATATGTAGCGAGGCTGGAGGAGCTGGGTACGTACAGCTGGGGTTCGGCAGCACTGGCCTGGTTGTACCGGTGCATGTGCAGAGTGGCAAACAGACATGTTGTGAAGTTAGCGGGCCCGCTCCAGCTACTGCAGTCTTGGATCTTTTGGCGGTTTCCTCAGTTTAGGCCTACAGGATATGAGACGTTCAGCTGGCCGTTGGCGTCGAGGTACTATACTGGGCCTATTCTTTTTCAATATGACTTACAGAATTGCGTGTATGTTAATACTCTATTGCATAATGTAAACACATATATTAGTATATGTAACTCATGTGTATGGTGCAGATGGGCAGGTTACAACCCTTCCGGTAGCGAGAAGGGTCCGAGAGTGCGGGCGTGGAGGCTTAGGATAGACCGTTTACAGTCCATGGAGGTTAGTATGCTAATTAATAACTGATGCTCTTTTAGTTAAATATTTTACACTTGGGTCGTACAGTTGCCCTGATAAGGGTGGGTTTGTTCTGCAGTTTATATGGATGCCGTACAGTAGCTCCGACGTACTTCAGGTGTTGCACCCGGAGGTTTTGGAGCCTCGGCACATGGCGGTGTGGCGCTCTGTGACCGCGCTGATCTACTTTGCTGTCATAGAGTGGCATCAGATAGATCGTGTTCTTCCTCAGTTTGGAGGGGTACAGGCCCCTCCGCGTCCCGCCTTGAACATCGACTTTCTGATGTCCAAGGACGGGAGAGGCGGCGATCGATGGTTCCCCTCTTCCATGCCGAAGTGGCAAGCATACTGGGACGCTCGTCATGACAATGTATTGAGGTTCAACGTTGTTGCCGACCCTGGACCGTCTCATCAGTTCCTTCAGTGGTGGAGTCAGCATGGGAAGAGGTTCTTGGCCCCGGACACTCAGCTGGGGGATCCGAGATCAGTTCCTATCCCAGTTGAGGCCTCACAGCGGGGTCCGGGGCGTGTGCCTGACATGGATCCTCCGGATGACGTGCCTGACAGGCGCAGGGTTGAGAGGAGGATGGGTGTAGGGACACGGAGGAGCCAGCGTCAGTGGAGGTGGCCGGATCATACGGCGAGGAGTGGTGCTGACCATGGGGACGACGATGACGACCAGCCTGGCCACGTTGGAGGAGGCACACACGATGGAGGGACTAGTACACACGATGGCGGTCATGGAGGGGAGTGGTATGGCACAGGGCTCGGTGACGGGGCTGACACTGGTGACGCTGGACCTGGATCGGGCCCGCTTGGAGATTACTTTGTTGGTGTGCCAGCGGATGATCAGGCTGAGCAGGGTGGTACACCTTGGCGCATATCAGGATCACAGTGGGCAGACTTTGTTGGGTCAGACTCGTTTGTTGGGGACTTCGGGAGTCCACGCTTCCTAGATGAGATCACCGCCATCATGCAGGGTGACGTGCCCCCCCGCAGAGCTGGCCAGACCTCAGGGATCCAGGCCCCCTTAGATGTTGATCTGAACGAGCCTCCATCCTCATCCGCTAGTCAGCAGTTTCGTCTTGGAGGTACCCCTACATCCGCCTTCACCGCTGCATCAGAGTCTATCGCAGGATCGTCTGTAGCACCGTTGCGTGTTGCGCCACCAGTACAGCCTGCTCCGCAGGAGGAGGAGGATGAGATAGAGGATGAGGAGCCGCATGTCCGTCGAGGTCAGAGGGCACGGGTAGCACGTCGCTGTGGTACTGGTTCGCATCTGTTTAGATGAGTCACATTTCATAGAATAACATCATGGAAGCTAATTTCGCCCTGTCTGAGACGATCCTACTACCTGTGGGCATCTACGTCTAGTGTGTCCGGGTTGGCGACAAAGGCCACACCGTTTTGGCCTGTTCGGATCTACCTCATCCATATTCGTCCGTATCCTTGTGGATCTAGGCCTCCCCTCTCTCGCACGCCTTCTGTTTGGGTCCGGAATCACCGTGGGCCCATCGTAGGGTGGCTAGTAGCCCTCCGGGATTGGAGGTGTGAATCCCATCCGATAGACATTGAACACCGAGCTAATCTGATAGACGCTATGAACATAGGAGCTCCAGCTCACACGTGCGTAGGCACAGCATGCAAGTGCGTGCTGACACGGGAAATGAAGCGCCTGAAAGTACCCACAGTCACATGTCCGGGAGGCAAGCGATACTCGGTAAGTACCCAATGAGAAAGTACCAGTCGGAGTGGTCTCCGCTACGGTGAACTCGGAGTTATCACGGTCATACAACGTCACAGTGAAGCACCTGGCCATCTTCAAGTTGGCCTCAATACACTTCACCAAATGCTGACTGAACTGCTGTCCGGTGCCCATCTGGGCCTCAGCCTCTTGCCCCTTGCGAACAAAGAGTTCGGCCAGCATACCATATGTTGCCTTCACCAGGGATGCTACAGGAAGATTTCTTACACCCTTGAGGATTGAGTTCACACACTCGGAGATATTCGTCGTCATGTGACCGAATCTCCTCCCCTCATCGCAATGCTGCGTCCACAAGGAGTAATCAATACGGTTCGCCCACTCACACATCGCCGGGTCTTCAGACCGCAGTATATCAAACCAGTAATCAAACTCAACCTCAGTCTTCACGTACGCTGCATTCACGAGAAGCCTCCTAGCGTCTTTGCCCTTGAAGGTAAGGGCGAAATTAGCCGCTACGTGTCGTATGCAAAATGCACGGTACACAGATGGTGGTAACCAACCTCCGTCCGGGGCCTCAAGCGCAGACTTGATGCCGTTGTGCCTATCCGATATAACCAGCAGACCGGGCTGCGGGGTCACGTGCTGCCGAAGGTGCGAGAGAAAGAATGTCCACGACTCCGCATTCTCACCCTCTACTAGTGCGAATGCGACAGGTAGAATGTTGGAGTTCCCGTCCTGTGCAATCGCAATGAGCAACGTTCCCCCATACTTACCATAGAGATGTGTGCCGTCAATGCTGACTAGCGGCTTGCAATGCCGGAATGCCTCGATGCACGGAGGGAAAGTCCAGAAAAGTCTGTGGAAATAAGCTTGAGACTCGTCCACCTGTCCTCCAACTATAACCGGGCTCGTCCTGAGGACCGCTACAGTACCAGGCATCGTCAGCTGGACACCCAACACCCACCTAGGTATCTCGCTGTATGACTCATCCCAGTCACCGTAGATGAGGCCGACGGCCTTCTGCTTCGCCATCCAAACCCTCCTGTAAGCCGGCCTAAAACCAAAATGTGCTGCCGTGGCGTTCAGGAGCACCTTGATGCTAACCGATGCGTCAGCCCTAACCATTGGCATAATGAACGCCGAAATCACAGAATGATCCAAACTTCTGTGATCACTTGATATGGATGTGGCCAGGCAAGTGTGAGGGCCATTGTACCGTTTGACCTCCCAAATGCCCTTGCGCTTCCGGAGACTGAGCCGAATCAACCATGTGCACCCATTCCCGAACTCGGAACACTTGCCCACATACCGGCGGTGATCGGACTCCACCACCTTGTATTGTACCCCTCGCCGGATGCTGTAAGTCTTCACACTTAACAGGGCCTCATCTTTATCCTGGAATTGCTGACCAACCTGGAACTCTGTGAGACCAGCGGTCCCTTCCGCATCTCTAGCTCCGAATCCAACAGGGTGCCCTAGCGCACCCTCATGCCTCATGGCGTCCAGGTCCAGCGAAGAAAAATATGGTGGATACTGCTGTGTGCCAGAGCTAGAACCACCGCCAGCCAATGCAGGCCCAGCCGCTACAACCTCGTCCCCGCTATCATCCTCAATCGTTTCGGGCTCAACGTCGTCCTCATCAGGATCACCCAATTCTCCGTCTCCGACGCCAACCGGTGGAACGCCATGTAAAGCGTTTGCCATAACATCAAAGGATCCTACCTCGTCGCGGACGCCGTCATTCAAATCAACAGCAAAGGACGGAGAGGCGACAAGTTGGGCCGCTGGCTCGTAAACTGGGACGGAGGAAGAAGCCACAGCAGCCATCGAACTGGAGCCAGCTGCCGTGGCTACATTGGTGGTATTCCGGTTCGAACCCCCTGAGCTGGATACCACATCAACCAGCTTTGCCAGCAACTCTGGTGTGCGGACCTCCGGAAACTGCCTCCGACAAAGAAACATGACTTGGAGGTCCTCATCACTACCAATCGTGAGACAATCATACTTCACCGTATCGTGCAGGATCGTGACTGGAATGCGATAGAAAAACTTCTTAATCCGCTTCGCACCTTCCAGGCCAAGTTTCATCAGCACAGCTCTAACCAGGTCATCATAGCTTGTCGTTCGATTCACCACAATATAGAGAGGATTCTTATCTGTGAACTTCACTCCGGACCGAGTTTTCCTCTTGATGGATCCTCTGTGGTGTACCAAAACAGCAAAACTCTCCTCTTCACTAGCCATCTTACGTCCTCTAATGAGAGCAAATCACGTTTACAGCGTTTATATAGAGCTCTGACTCCTACTAATTCGAACTAAGCTGGTTCGAACCATGATACATGTAATTCGAACCAGGCTGGTTCGAATTACTACAATCAACCTCTCTTTGGTTCGAACTAACCTGGTTCGAACCATGATACATGTAATTCGAACCAGCCTGGTTCGAATTACTACAATCGACCTCTCTCCCCATAATTCGAACCAACCTGGTTCGATTTATTACACTACCCTAATCTCCACATAATTCGAACTCAACCAGTTCGAATTACATGGTCTCCTGGTTCGAACCTAACCGGTTCGAATTATTCACATTTTTTCAGTAGTAGTTCGAACCTTGGTGGTTCGATTTATATAAAAATGCCTCTTGGCTTATTGCTGAAACAAATTTCTGTTTGGCGTATTTTGGTTAAACTTTTCTGCATGTGGCTTAATATGGTTTTTTGCCCTAAAAATTATAGATATTAGATCTAATCCGATAATTTTAGTGCTAATTGAATTGAAATTTTGGCCATATCTAATCCGATTCAATCAGTATTTATCCCTAAAAAAATGAATTATATTATGAAATAATTGAACTTATAGAGGTGCTTTTTTTTGTGACAACTTATAGAGGGTTTGATGTATAGCAAACAAAAAATAATGGAGCTGGACCCACTAAAACATTATGTATAGATTCCCATTAGTGTGGTGAGTTGTAAAAGAGTGTAACGTTGATTGTGAAAAAGGGGTACTCCCTTCCCTTTGATCCCTGAAACGTAAGGGGACCATGTACTGTGGGATGTTGTTTTCTTGGGAATTGAGATGATATGACTTATTAGTTATTAGGACATATTAGGACACTACATCATTTCTGGGAGGACATCCATAACCATTCCATTTTAATCACCACTAGGAGTGCTCAACATCCCTCCAATTCCAAATTCCATCTAGATTCAAAAAATATATATATTTTTTGAGTTTAAATTTGTCATTATTCAATATAATTTTCAGGCTGCCACCTAATTCGAAATTATGTTTTGTAACTAAAATATACATATTTTATAGTCAAACTTTATGATTTTATATTTCAATTCATGTTTTCATATGATATAGTATTTTTTTTAAATA
>NC_029794.2:110417638-110418564 GCF_000816755.2 Arachis ipaensis | reverse complement strand
TACATTTTTTTTACTCTTAAAAAAATAGATAGTAAAAAACTTACATTTAACAACTTCAATTAAAAGAATAATAATATTAATTAAAAATTAAAAGATTCATTTCGTACAGGCTTTCCTTAATATTACCTATCCTCGCAATCCTTACGTGAGTTATCTCTTTATTCTTCGCCACCTCGATCTCCTGATTCTCTCCTTTTTCCTTTATTGTTTTTTGTCTTCTTTTGTACTCTCTTTGTTGCTTCTGTTGGTTACTTCCATCATTTCTGCAATTCTGCATTACTATATAAATTTTCAAGTAATATTCCAAATCGATTTAATTACTTTTTTTTTTTTTTCAAAAAAACTTGGTTAGAGTTCATACAAAGAGAGGCGCAGGAAAAAAAAATTTCTTTTGAGTTTTGAATCATTAGTAAACTAAAAAATATTGTTGCCAGAGCATTACAATAGACATGATCAAATCACAAATCTTAAAAATTTCTGTTGTACAAATTAAAAGATCATTTGACATTTTTGATAAATCTGGGACACCCGAATTTTCCAATCACGAATTTTTATTACTTTGACACTAGTTTTTAATAAGCTTTAAGAAATTTTAAAATTCTCATATTAAATTTTTTACGTAAATAAGTAGTTCTAACAAAATAAAATATTAAAAATTAATTTAATAATTAAAATTTATTAAAAATTAAAATATTCGACCAAAAATTTTTTAAAAATTGATTTGGAATATTATTGTACAAGCTTTTTATTCCAAACTTGGGGAGAAAAGTTAATGTGGGCCTGATGAGATGTGGTTTTTCATTTTCATTTTCATTTTCTTAATTTTTTTTTCATTTTCTTTTTTTCTTTCCATCTTTTTTCTTTCTTTCTATTTTCACCAAAAAAATACACAAGTGAATAATGAGTTTTTTCTTTCTTTTGGGGTG
>NC_029794.2:110394014-110417567 GCF_000816755.2 Arachis ipaensis | reverse complement strand
AACGATTTAGAATATTATTTTTATTTTTTTTCTTTTGCCCAATGCTACCCTAGCTGCCATAAACAATTTAATTAATACTTCTACTTTATTCAATTAAATACTTATATTTCAAAAAATATGGACTAATTTGGATCTAAACATAAGGTCCAAACCTTTTTAGGGTTGCATCCGATGTCTTTGATGAGGTGGTGCCACTGTTCGACTTCTTTAGGATGATGGGGTGATACTTCCGATACTTAAGTTAGTAAGAGTTTTAGACAGATTTTTATGTAGGTTAGAGTTGAGAGATATCTGAGATGGATGGGGTATTTATAGTGGGAGAACTGACCTAGTAGTCACCTTATGTAACTCTCCCTCCTCTTTTGTAGGTGGTTATCTTCTTCTTCCTTTATCTAGTATTTGTTGGGTTGTTATGATCTCGTATTTAAATATATAAGCTCATTTGTAGGGACAAATAAGATTCTGTCCGGAGGCCGGACATGCAGGCTTTGTAGACATTGGGCTTCATCTATTTTTTGGGTCTGGTTTTGAGTTTTGAGTCAGGGTATGAACATTGTCCCTACTTGAGGTTGAGCTTTTATAGGTCGGGCTCAAGCATTTATCTGAGTCGCTCTTGCTTGTTGCTTTCATTCAGCGAGGTCGGGTTTTACGATATGTTCTTGTAGGACAGGTGATGTATCCGCATTTTTAGTAGTTTTTCCTTCTTAATTTCAGTCCATAAGCTAATAATTCTTTTTAATTTTAAGCAATCAAATCATCGTTTAGTGCATATTACTTTGAGTGTGTAAATTTCTTTTGTTACAGGAGATCTTGAAAGAAATCAAGCAAAGAACAAGAAAGAAGAAGAGCAAGCAATAGAATCAAGCAAGACAAGAATAGGAAAAGCTAAACAGAGGAGTTTCTGAGTTAAACAAAGAAGTTTCTGTTCACTACAAAGAGCTCCCAAGTACCCAAGAACACTCTCAGTGGACACTATCAATCCTTGCGCTTTACATATAGCTTGGTGTGCCTTACATATGGTTCTTTCTCACCTCCAGAGGTTACACTCTTCCTATGCGTCTTACATACACACCCATGCGCTTTACATACAAGACATGTGCTTTACATATGGCCAATTCTCACCTCCAGGAGCTACTCTCAGTCCATGTGCCTCACATGGCCTTCAAGCAGCCCTGTGCGCCTTACATGCCCTACATGCGCCTTAGATATAGCCTTGTGCGCTTTACATATGATCTTGTGCACTTTACATGTGCAAACAGAGGCCTCCAATTCCTCCTTGATGGGCTTGCACTTTACATGCCTTCCATGCGCTTTACATGTGGTCTTGGACTACTTCCAGGGACTGGTGATCTCTTGCCAAATCTCTCACTAATCTCCAATCCTTTAAAGCAATTGAATTATTGATTAAAGCTTAAGCACAAAGCCTATGATTTGGAGCATTGATTGATAATTATTGAAGGATCATTAATTAGTTAGATTTGATTGTTTTAATTTGATTTGGTTTGAATTCTGAATTAATTAGGTTTAGGGTTAGTATCTAAAGGGAGAGAGATACTCCGTGGCTTCTCTCTTCTAGCAGCCGTTTTGAATTTTAGGTTTTCTATTCCATCATGAGCAACTAATCTCCTTTGTTAAGGTTAGGAACTCTATTCATCTTTTTATATATTATTAATCTAAGTGTTTTTACTTTATTTGAGGTTTATGCTTTGATCTATTTCATGATTGAGTTTTCGTTCTTAATCACTAAAGATTTAGAATTATTGAAAAACATTCTAAGTCTATTTTGGATTCTAAATATTGTTTTGGAAAAAGTAATATTGGAATTAGTTTGAAAACTCTTTCTCACTACTTTTTGATTTAACTAAGAAAAGTATTTCAAAGAATATGCGATACTTTGTAAGTTTCAATTGTTTAGGACCAATAAGTGATATAAAATTCAACCGAAGGACTATTCTTGAATCTTATTTGCAATTAAATTGATTTTGTGCTTAACCTCTTTTCTTAAATAATTGACTAACGAATTAGTGATTAATTAGGTTAAAGAGAAATTGAATTGCCAAGGAATTAGAATTTGATTATTTATGATTTGTCGTGATTGATCTCTGCATGCTTTAAATAAATGAACACAAGGATTGTTTTCCTAGAGAGTGAGTATCTCTGAAATCTTAACATTCTCACTATCATTGTCTTCACATTCATTGTTTGCTACTTTTATTGTCCTTTGTTTACACGTTTGCTTTAATTCCACATTCATTCCTCTGTTTCTTGATTTGTCTAATTAGAATAGTCAATTAATCATTGTTGCTTAATCCATTAATACTCGTGGGAATGATAACTCATTCACCGTGATGATTCGGTGCACTTGTTAATTTGTGGAGTTGTAAAATTTCGCATCAAGTTTTTGGCGCCGTTCTCGGGGATTAATAGAGATTGACAACTACCACAGTAATTGATTCTTTAAATGATACCTTTTTATTTTCTTTTGCTACTTACTGAAATTTTCTTCACTGTGATGTTGGGAATTCCATTTGTTCTTTTTATTTTTCTTTACTTTTTCATGCAGGAAAACAAAGACAAGGAACCCTTCTTGTTTGATCCAGAAATTGAGAGAACTCTTCATCAATTAAGGAAGAAATAAAAAATTCAAGAGGAGAAAATTCAAGAGGAGTTTGAGCAAGAAAGCATGACAAACAACAATACCAATGCAAGGAGGACTTTTGGAGACTTTGTTACCCTCACAAGCAATAGTTGTGGGAGTAGTATAGTGAGGCCCATTGTGGAGCCAAACAATTTTGAGTTGAAGCTTCAACTCATCACTTTGGTGCAACAAAATTTTCAATTTAGTGGGAGCCCTTAAGAAGATTCCAATTTATTCATCTCCAACTTTCTACAAATATGTGACACAGTCAAATCCAATGGTGTCTTTGTTGAAGCATATTGCTTGATGTTGATCCCATTTTCTGTAAGGGACCGAGCCAAGCAGTGGCTTGAAACTCAACCAAAGGACAACATCGCAACATAGGATGATTTGATCAATAAGTTCTTAACCAAATTTTTTTCACCACAGAGGTTGACAAAGTTGAGACATAATATCTAAACTTTCACTCAGAAAGATGGAGGATTTCTCTATGAAGCTTGAAAAAGGTACAAAAAATTGTTGAAAAAGTATCCCCAAGATATGTTTGATGATTATGTGCAACTCCAAATTTTCTATGATGGACTCACTCCCACTTCCAGAATTTTATTAGATTCCTTAGCTGAAGGATCCATGCATATGAAGACCACTGAAGAAGTCATGGAATTGATTGAGATTGTGGCTAACAATCAATATTTGTATTCCTCTGAAAGAGCCATGAAGAGAGGTGTAATGGAACTTGACACATTGGACACTATTTTGTCACAAAATAAAATAATGTTTCAATAAATTTTCTCACTCACATAGCAATTGGGACACATGCAAGTCTTATTAGTAGCTACACAAGTTAGTTGTAACTTGTGTGGAAGAGCTCACAAGGATGAAGAAGGTGGGTTGTTCAAGAGCAAGTGAATTACATGGAAAATTTTCAAAAGTCATCACTCAATGACCCCTTCTCAAAAAATTATAATCCCAGATGGAAAACCCACCCTAATTTTAGTTGGGGTAATCAAGAGCAAAACAAATTCACTCTACCTCACCAACAACAATCTTAACCCATATAATCATAAATTCACCAAAGAATTTCTTCACTAGAAACCAAATTCTCTTTTCTAGAAACTAAATTTTCTTTTTTTAAAATCACCATTGAAAAACTATTCCAAGCCACTACTACAATAGCTCAATCTACCTCCACATTCATGCAAAAAATGCAAAATTTCATGGATGAAACAAGAACCAACTTTCAAAATCATGGTGCATCCATTAGAAATTTAGAAGTGCAAGTGGCACAAATTGCCAAGAAACTCACAGAGAGATCATTCAACATTTTTTTAAGTGACACAATTCTTAATCCAAGAGAAGAATGCAAGGCCATTAGCTTGAGGAGTGGAAGAGTGATTAGAAAAAAGAATAAAGACCAAACAGGGGTACCAAAGGAAGCCCACATGGAAAAAGAAAAACAAAAAAAAAGAGGGTACTGTTCATGCACCAACAATTGAAGCTCCAAAGAAAAAGGAAACAATGGCTCCTTACTAACCAAGACTCCCATTTTCTCAAAGTTTCAAGGGGAAAAACCAAGAGAACTAATACTCCAAGTTTTTGGAGGTGTTCAAAAAGCTCCACATCAACATTTCATTCATAGAAGCTTTAGAACAAATACCTCTTTATGGTAAATTCATGAAGGACTTGCTATCCAAGAAGAGGACTTTAAAGGGAGATGAAAACCATGGTAATGACCAAGGAGTGTAGTGCAATTATTCAAAAAAATTTGCCAAGAAATATGCAAGATCCAGGGAGCTTTCAAATTCTATGTACCATTGAAACACACTCTTTGAAAAAGGCTCATGTGACTTGGGAGTAAGTATCAATCTAATGCCATTGTCTATGATAAAGAAGCTACAAATTCAAGAGATAAAGTCCAAAAAAATAGCTCTATAAATGGCAGACAAGTCAATAAAGCATGCACATGAGGTAATTGAGAATGTCTTGATTAAGTTGAAAATGTTTTTTCTTCCAGCAGATTTTGTTATTCTTGACATGGAGGAAGATGATAATGCTTCCGTTATTCTAGGAAGACCTTTCTTAGCCATTGGCAGAGCCTCGATTGATGTTGAAAAGGGTGAACTAATATTGAAGGTGCATGATGAGCACTTAGTTTTTCATGTTTTCAAAACTATGCACTATTCAAGTGAAAGCCTCCAAGAATCCCCTGATAGAGCTAACAAGAATTTGCAACTCAAGCCTCCCTTTGTAGAAATCAACAAAAAACTCCTTGACATCAAACCTAAGTTTGGTGTTAGGAATGCATTATCACATAAAGAAAAGAAAGTTCCCAAGAAGAAGGTGCCCATGGGATAGAGAAACAAGAAGATCCCTACAAGTGACTTCTCACTCGGACAACAAGTGATACAATTTTCTTTCCCATAATGGATATGACCAGACAAGTCTAACAAATGGTATGGACCTTACATAGTAAACAAGATCCTCTCATATATGAAGACGATGGGAGGAAATTCATAGTGAGAGGGGAGACCTTGGAGCATTATGATCAACCTCTACCTTAGCAAGGACCAACCGCCAAGCTAGTGATGTTAAAGAGCGCTTGTTAGAAGGTAACCCAAAGGTTGGTACCTTTTATTTTGTCTTTAATTTCGTTTGTTTATTTGAATAAGTTTTTACATCAGTTATTTGCTTTTACTAGATAATCATGATTATTCATAATTCCATCACCACTGTTTTTCTTTGTTGCTTGAGGATAAGAAACTATTCTAAGTTTGGTGTTGGAGGCTATGCTCTACATAGCCTAGAAGATGATGAGGAAGGAAGTAACTTTATCCTTGAACTTTTATTTCTTATATCTTGCATATATTTTTTTTCTTAGTTAATAATCATAATTCATTCATAGTTCATGCCAGCTTACTTTTGAGATTACTTGCATCCAATATCCTTAAGCATGCAGCAAAGAGTTTTTAAATGAAAAAAGTTGAAGAATTTTTTTTTTTTTTAAATTTGGGACAAGTAAAGATTAAGAGAAGTGGAGGTTTTGATAATGTGAATATGTCATGATATTACATGTTTGTAAAAACTTACATGGGGAGCTCTAAGACATGGAATAAAGTTTAGAGAAGTGTTCATACTCTGGCCCAAAAATATTAAGCCTGGCCCAAAAAGAAGAAAAGCCCACCCAAAGGATGGCTTCTTCTATTTTACCCAATCTCATAGAGGTTGGACACGACGACAGTAGTCCTACTTGACTGAATCAGCAACTAACTCTTAAGATATCTCCCATTTATCTAGAATGGAACTCTCAACGATTTTTCTAGAAAAAGGGAACGGCTATCCACCCTCAAAGGTGGAACTACTCTTAAGGTGGTTATTACTCCTACTATAAATACACTAAGATCCTCATGTATATTTCAGAATCCAATCTATGAAAACCTGTTTCAAACCTATGCTAACTTAGGCATCTGAGTCTTTTGCAGGTACCACCTCCCACCTCCTCACGAGGAACTCGGACGGTGGCACCTCAATTCCAAAACAAATTGGACGCTGCCTCAGAAGGAGTCTGGACCTTACGTCCAGGCCCAAATACAACCCAGTTTCAAGTAATCCTTGGAACATTGACGCCGTTGCTGGGGGACCTGAAAGTCTACACCCTACCATAGTGGACGAACAATTTGAGGACGGACACACTGCATCTGAGTTGGAGCTGGAACCTCACAATGATGACTGAGCACTTGCGCTACCCCCACCACGGGAAAGAACAAGCACCCCCATGGGGAAGGAACATCAGGAAACCCCATCCACGATGAATTAACTTAGAAGTCCACTCGCTCGAGGTGGAGGAACCTCCTCATCGGACAGAGATATTAGGACTAGTACATGGACATCACTGTTGATTGGAGCAAAAAGAGAATTATGAAAGGAAGTATGCCGACGAAGAGAGCTGGAGGAAAAAATCTCGAAGTTAGAGGTCGACGTTCAAAATCGGAGCCATTGGACGGATCGGGAGGAAAGTCCTCTAGGAGGGGAGGATCTGTTCATTGAAGAGATCATGCAAGCCAGGGTTCCTAGAAACTTTAAAACCCTCGACATGGATCTCTATGACAAAACAACCGACCTGAGACATCACTTTAACAGTTTTAAAAGTTGGATGTATTTAGATGATGCGTTTGATATGACTCGTTGCAAAGCCTTTCCAACAACATTGACCAAAGCAACAATAAAGTGGTTTGACAACTTACCACCCAGGTCGGTAACCTGCTTTATGACCTGGCAAGGAGGTTCCTTACCCGATTTTTAATTCAGAAAGACAAAGTCAAGCATGCTCCAAGTCTGTTGGAGGTTAAACAAGAAATCAGAGAAACTCTCCAAGATTGTATGAGGAGATTCAACAAAGCTTGCTTAGAAATACAAAATTTACCTCCTGAGGCAGTAATTATGGGCTTGGTTAACGGCCTTAGAGAAGGGTCATTCTCCCAATTAATATCCAAATGACACCTGACTTCTTTGTATGAAGTACAAGAGTGGGCAAAGAAGTATATCATTATGGAAGAGAAGTCCCGACTGAGAGAACCATTCCCAAGGACAAATTCCTCTTACCAAGCTCAGGACAAGGAGAAGGAGACTAAGAAAAAGGAGGAGTACAACTCAGAGAAACCTCAAAGATACCACTATTACACCCTATTCTGAGTTTCTCTTGTCAATGTTTACAGGAAGATCTGTCACGCTGAAAAGCTTCCACCCCCTCACCCTCTCAAGCACAAAAAGGCTGGAAGCCGGACAGAATATTGTGAGTATCACAAGCTATATGGGCATTCTACTAATGTCTGTTATGACTTAAAGAATGTCATAGAAAAGTTGGCCAGGGAAGGTCGGTAGATAGGTACTTGGCTGAGAGGACGGATGACCGAAAGAAAAGAAAAAGAGATGATGATGATGGAGGACGACAAGATCAACCCCTGCAAACTTCTGAGGGGTACATACACATGATAAATGGAGGATTCACAGGAGAAAAAATTACTAAATCCTCACGCAAAAGGCATATCAAAGAAGTGTATCAAGACAGGGAAGATAGTAAAGTTCCTGACTTACTAACAATCTCATTCACCCAAGAAGATGCACAAAAGGTGACACCGGGCCACGACGACCCTGTGGTTATTACAATGATCCTTGCTAATGCCAATCTTCATAGAACTTTGGTGGACCAAGGGAGTTCGACTGACATGCAGTTTAAGCCAGCTTTTGACAAGCTCGGACTCGAAGAAAAGGATTTGAAGGCGTATCAAGACAACCTTTTTGGGTTGGGGGACACACCAATCCGACCCCTTGGATTCATCTCTTTATACACCATCTTTGGTAAAGGCACGAGATCAAGAATGTTAAGTGTTGACTACAATGTGGTAGACGTCATATCCGCTTACAATGCTTTAATAGGTCGGACCACTTTAAACCGACTAGCTGTAGTTGTCTCTACACCCTACCTATGCATGAAGTTTCCAACTACAGAAGGAATATCCACCATAAAGGGAGATCAAAAGTTTTCCAGAAAGTGTTACAATAAAAGTCTCAACTTAAAAGCTAGTACAAGTGGTAAAGAAGTCAATACTATTGAGCTCAGCGATATCCGAGTTTGGGAAGAGCTACATCCCCAACTTGAAGAAAAGATAGAAAAAGTATAAATCGTGGATCATGCTGAAAAGACAACGAGCATAGGGGCCAACCTGGAGGAAGGTTTAAAGGTACAACTCATTAATCTCTTACAAAGGAACTTCGACCTCTTCGCTTGAAAAGCCTCCGATATACTGGTATATACCCCGACCTCATGTCTCACAAGCTCGCCATTTATCCAGGTTCTCGACCTATTCAACAAAAGTGGTAGAAGCTCGGTCTTGAAAGGACATAGACCATGGAAGAATAGGTGCAAGCCTTATTAGAAATCGTGTTTATAAGAAAGGTAAAGTATTTCCTTTGTGGTTGGCTAATGTGGTTCTCGAAAAAAGTAGAACGGAAAATAGAGGATGTGTGTTGATTACACTAACCTCAATAAAGCTTGTCCCAAAGATCCATACCCTCTGTCCTTTATGGACGCATACTCGGGATATAATCAAATCTCGATGTATAAGTCGGACTAGAAAAAGACTTCTTTCATCACTCCAAAGGCTAACTATTGTCATATAGTAATGCCTTTCAGATTGAAGAATACTAGAGTTACATACCAACAACTGATGAATAAGGTGTTTTCATCTCACCTTAAAAATTAATAAAGGTATATGTGGACAATATGCTCGTCAAGACCCGAGATGACCTTGCTCTTTTAACCGACCTATCTGAGGTATTCTCTACAATAAGAAAACATGGGATGAGGTTAAATCCTTCAAAGTGCACCTTTGCAGTGGAGGCTGGGAAGTTCTTAGGCTTCATGCTCACACAAAGAGGCATTGAGGCCAACCCAAATAAGTGTATAACGGTATTGGAGATGAAAAAGCCTGACTTGCCTCAAGGAAGTGCAACAATTAAATGGGAGGTTAGCTACGTTGTCCAGGTTCCTAGTAGGATCAGCCCTGAAGTCTCTACCTTTGTTCTCAATCCTTAAAATAGGGAGCCAATTTGAATGGACTCAGGAATGTGAACAAGCCTTCCAAAACTTTAAAATATTCCTAGGCCAACCCTCAATCCTTACCCGACCTGTCCCAGGAGAGGAGCTCGTCCTCTACCTAGCTAGCAAGTCGTGCTATCGCCTCAGCCCTGGTCCGAGAAGATGAACACGGACAACAACCCATCTACTTTGTAAGCAAAGCCTTACAGGGGGCAGAACTAAACTATCAAAAGATAGAAAAGTTCGCATATACCCTTATCATCACTTCCAGAAGGCTTTGACCTTACTTTCAAGCCCATACTATTAAGGTCCAAACTAATCAACCTGTGAAGTATATTCTACAGAAGACAGACATTGCAGGAACAATGCTACAATGGGCTATAGAGCTATCCGAGTTCGACATAAGATATGAGACTCGGACAACCATCAAATCCCAATATTTGCTCGACTTTGTGGTAGAATACACTGAAGTCTGAGGAAATCCGTCAACCTGGAACCTGTATGTAGATGGATCGTTCAACAAAGTTGAAAGTGGAGCAGGGGTTATCCTAGAAAATGAAGAAAGAACTTGAATGGATTTATCACTAAGGTTCGAGTTTCCTACTTCTAATAATCAAGCAGAATATGAAGCCTTGCTTGCTGGCTAAAAAGGTCGGGCCAGAAAGATTGATAGTATTTAGTGACTGTCAAGTGATAACTTCCCAGGTTAACGACATTTATCAAGCCAGAGATCCCAGCATGAAGAAGTACCTAGAAGAAGCACGAAAACAATTAGCACAGTTTTCAGAAAGAGAAGTCCGTCATATAACTTGAAAATCTAATTCCCAAGCAGATGCTCTCTCTAAATTAGCCAGCACCAAGCCAGAGGATAACAATAGAAGCCTAATCCAGGAAACTCTCCATGCACAATTAGTATTGAAGAAAGAAGACAAGTCAGACACAATAACTATATCCAACCAAGGTTTAGGATGGATGACTCCTATAGTCGAATATCTTAAATTTGATATCATCCTTGAATATGAAAAGAAAGCAAGGAGGCTGATAAGGGAAGCACAAAACTACACCCTGGTTCATAATATCCTCTACAAAAGAGAGATATCTGTACCTCTATTGAAGTGCATCCCAACCTCCAAGAATAATGAGGTCCTAGAAGAAGTTCATAATGGCATATGTGAAAATTACTTAAGAGCACGATCACTAGTCAAGAAAGTGATCTGCTCTGGCTTCTTTTGGCCGACCTTGCAAAGGGAGGCAACTGACTTTGTTAGAAAATATCCACCTTATCATAAGCATGCCAACTTCCATGTAGCACTTCCCGAAGAGCTTATTAGTGTTACCTCATCTTGTCCATTCACAAAATGGGGCCTTGACCTTGTCAGTCCGTTTTCACAAGCTCTAGGACAAGTAAAGTATATCATAGTAGGTATTGATTATTTTACTAAGTGGATCGAGGCGAAACCATTAGCGACCATCACAGCTCAATGAAGTTAGCAATTTCTTTATAACAATATTGTCATAAGGTTTGGAGACCCACACTCAATTACCATGAACAATGAAACTCATTTCACTAACTCAACCTTTAGAAACTTGGTGGCCAGCCTTAAGATCAAGCACCAATTTACATCGGTAGAATACCCTCAAGCCAATGGACAAGCTGAAGCTATAAACAAAGTAATATTAGATGGGTTAAAATACCGACTACAAGATGCAAAGGGAGCATCGACAGACGAAATTCCTCAGGTCTTGTAGGTACATCGGACAACTCCCCACTCAACAATAGGAGAATCACCTTTTCGACTTGCTTGCAGCATAGAGGCCATGATTCTTGTAAAAATTGCTGAGGAATCTCCAAGAGTTAGATTCTATGATAAAGTGATCAATGTCTAAGCACAAAAGAAAAAACTTGACCTCCTCCTAGAAGTCTGAGAACAAGCTCGAATAAAGGAAGAAGCATTGAAATAGAGGATGGCCCTAAGGTACAACCAGAAAGTCATTAAGAGAAGCTTCACCATGAACGATCTCATATTGATCCAAAATGACATCGAAGTTCAGAAGTCGGGTGAAGGAAAGCTGACTACCAATTGGAAGGAACCCTATATGGTTATCGAGGTCTTAGGGAAAGGTTACTATAAGGTGTCCGACTTAAAAGGAAAGGAACTCCCGAGGTCATGGCATGCATGTAACTTAAAAAGGTATTATAGTTAGAAAAGTGCACCTTGCTCCCTGATGTAGCTTTTTTTCCGACTTCATTGTTTTTTTCCCAAAAAAGGGGTTTTTCTAAAGGGGGTTTTAATGAGGCATCATAGCAAGCGCCAAGGATCATAAAAAAATCCTTAGTAGCAAACAAATTTATGTACACCCCTTTTTCTTATTAATAAATAAAGATTTTCTCTGCTAGTTTTCCTATTTCAAACGCATTAATTTAAACTCGAAAAATCGCAAAAATCATTGTCTGACCTATATAGTTGGCAAGAGGAAGCGAGGAGGTACAAATTAATGTAAGAAGTTATGTAAGTAGTTTGTAAACCGACCTTGAAATAAGTCGGACAAAAAACAAAATGTAAAAGTAACTTGGCAAAAGTCCGATTACTCAAAGTTGGAGCTCAAAAGGAAAAAACAATACAAGTACATAAAAGGTCCAGAAAGGACTGATCTACTTTGCCGATGTCTTTTCTAACTTAGGAAAAAACTGCATCGAAATAATAAAAATTTGTGTTAAACTAAAATAGCTGTACCGACTAAAGAAATATGTTTCAAACGACACAATCATTTATGCCAAAAAACCACTATTAAAATATTGGAGGAAGGTTTCTAACAAAAAGTAAAAGTTGTTGAAACTACAACTAGAGCAAAATAAAAGTTGTTCAAAAACTAACTATTACAAAAGTTAAAGTGTTTATAAAAGACCCACTAGCCAGGCCATCCAAAGTTAGAAAATTACAGAGGATGAAACTTTTTGCTAGTAATAACATCTTTGGGCTGAGCAGAGGAAGTCGGGAGATATTGAGACATTGACACCGCAGGAATTGGGCGAGTTGGAGAAGGAAGGGGCTCACCACCCAATTGAGGATTGGGAACTTGAGAAGTATGTCTGAGCTATGCCCCCTGAGGTCTTTAGATCGAGCACAGGAGTGTCTTCCTCATCATCTGGGTCAGAACCAATCTTCTTGTCCACCACTATGTTGTCCAGACTGATGAGGGAGAGGTCTGCCTCAGGAGCAACAACTCAAAACTGAGCCTTCAAATTTGCAACTATCTCATCCATACCTTTGGCTACAGTCTCCTCAAGCTCCACATATTTATCTCGGGCTTTAGTGACCTCATCCACCAGATCGAGTTTTTTCCCAAAGACCGTGGTGTAACTCTCCTCGGCTTTCTTCTTCAACCCTTCCGATATAGCCAAAGCAGCTTCTACCTGTTTGACTTTAGCCCGAGCTTTGCCAAGGTTGGAGAGCAGAGACTCCCTCTCTTCCTTCAACTCCTTCTTAGACTCTCTTAAAGAGGCCACTTCAACCTACGAGGTAGCCAAGGAGCTCTGAATAGATTTAAGGGGGAGTCTTCTCCAACTCCCTGGCTAAAGCTGCGCACATGCCAGCCGTCCAGACTCCACCTCGAGCAAGGAGCTGAAGATGACTCTTAATAGCAACATTATCTATGCTGATGAGGCTGTGAGGAAGGATGTGCTTTTCACTCCAAGTAAGGGCATAAAAAACCTACTCGTATATACTCCCTGATTCTGAAGACTTGCGTTTCTTGGGGTTAGGCTCTGTAATAGAAGGAGGGGGTCAAGACTTTGGGGTTCGCCGAGCTAGAAGAACAAGGAGTTGGCTGAGGAGTCAGATTAGAGGTACTTTTCAGAGAGGCCGAGGCACCCAAATCTAACTTAGAAGGAGAGGCCAAGTCAGCAGTTTCACCATCCTCTTTCAATTGTAAGCTTCGAGCCACAACGTTCTTTCTGGCGGTCCGAAGTGTTTTCATAGCAGCTGATTTGGGAGCCATCTTTTCTGCATGATATAAAAGTCGAGCTATGTTATTTGCTAAAACCATTCTGACAAAATAGTCATAAAATGGAAAAGAAAGCTACCTAGCTCGAACTGAAGCTGGCTAGGATTCCTTAAATACCTTTTAGTGTCCAGATAGGAAGCTCGGCCCAAAATTCTTGGAACAGTCTGACCACACTCTCCTCAAGCTCATCTAAATCATATAGGTTGTACTTAACAAGCACTGGACTCTCTTGCCAGTACAGAGGAGGAACATAGGCTCATCCCTTTCATCCAAAAAGAAAGGTCGGACGTCCTCTACAATTCAGATTTTAAAGAAATATTTTTTAAAGTCATGAAAGGAATCATCAAAGATGGCAAAAATTTTTCTACCTTGAATAACTCAGAAAGAGTGTCAAGCTAGCTTTTTGGAGCTAAAAGGTTTGGTAAGGACGAAAAGATAAAAAAAGACCTTAAGAGAAGGTCAAACATCCAGCTTCTGACATAGAAGTTAGTATATTTTCAAGAAATCCCAAGATTTGGGATGCAATTGGGTAGGGACAACATTACAGAATTTACGGACCTCAGATTCAAAATTAGAAAAAGGAAGAATAACTCTTAATTTTGAAAAAAAGCAGCCATACATATACATGAAATGACGCTCCGACCTATCAAGTTGGGGAAAACAAACCCTTTCCTCGTGATCATCGACAACAATTTCATATCTATGTTCATCTTCTCGATTTTCACACAACCTATGATGTCTACGAAAGGCCTCGAAATACTCTCTATCAATAACAGGGACTGGAGTAAGAACAGATATATCTACCCAGGTAAGGTCGGATGGAACTTTAGAAGACATGTTGTGAATAACTGACTGAGACATACAAGCTATATCTCTAATACAACAAACAAAGAAAACGTGACAACAAGAAGTTGGGAAGTCGGGCCATAATTAAAAGATTACAGTTCTTACATTTTTCAACACAAAAAATATCATCACAAATGGAACCATCTTCATGCAATAAAGTGACACCATTTGGGAGCAAGACAAGTATTAAAACTCCACATTTAGATTCACCAGCAGCAGTAAAAAATAAAAACCAAGGATAACGCAAAGTGTTCAAGGCTAAACCCCATTTTCAAAAGCCACCAAATGCTGATAACAATCATTCAGAAATCCAAAAAAGAAAGCAAGCAAATTTTTGAACCTATAAAATTGGCAAGAAAGAACAAAAAAATAGAGCAAGAAGAAAGGGCAAAAAACCAACCTTGAAAGAAGAATGCCAACGGAAAACGAGCACTTAAAGCAGCAAAAACTATGTACGATTTGAAGCTTCCAGTGAACGAATGAGAACACCCAAACAAAAATTTAAGATAAAGAAATCTTTAAAGACGAACAAAGGTTACAAAGTTAATGGAGTAAGGGGAAGATGAAAAGAAAGCGAAAAGGGAAGAAAGAAGAAGGATGAAGTATTTATAAGACACTAGGGCCAGGGTAAAAAGTGTCATTTTGTACCCCTCATCATTAATAGCATGCACGGTTACCAAAGTAACTGAAGAAGGAATGTTTGTGATGAAAAGAGGTAATGTTTCAAACTTTAAAAATACATCGAGTACCCAACCTATCCTCAAAAGGCGGTTTACCCGATGTAACATGTCAACATCCCAAATCAACAAAATGCTCGAGCCCGACCTTACAAAAAGCTCGGACTGAAGTAGGGACACTATTCATACCCTAGCCCAAAAATATTAAGTCAGGCCCAAAAAGAAGAAAAGCCCACCCAAAGGATGGCATCTTCTATTTTTATCCGATCTCATAGAGGTCGGGCACGGCGATAGTAGTTCTACTTGACTGAATCAACAACTAACTCCTAAGATATCTCCCATTTATCTAGAAGAGAGATCTCAACGAATTTCCTAGAAAAAGGGAACGACCATCCACTCTCAAAGGTGGAACTACTCTTAAGGTAGTTATTACTCCTACTATAAATACATTGAGATCTTCAGGTATATTTCAGAACCCAATCTACAAAAAACCTGTTTTAAACCTATGCTAAATTAAGCATCAGAGTCTTTTGCAGGTACCACCCCCATCCCCTCACGAGGAACTCGGACGGCGGTACCTCGATTCTAAAACAAGTCGGACGCTAACTCAAAAAGAGTTTGGACCTTACGTCTAGAACCAAATACAACCCAGTTTTAGGGAACCCTTGAAACAAGAAGTATTCTGAAGGTTTTAAAAAATCAATAAAACTAAGAAGCAGCAAAAAAAGAAAAGAAAACAAGAAAAGAAAAGAGCAAGGCTCAAGGCTCTGAGCACCAATGGCTGGGAAGGTTAAAAAGAACCAGAGCTCAAATAGTTGTTTTCCTAAGCTAAGTGCTTGTGGTATGACTGTGTCAAGGAAATCATGAGACAGAACATTTAGAGTCAAAGCCAAGTATAAACAATCCAATAAAAGAGAAGCCAAAGGCTCTGAGCACCATTGACTGGGACGAATAAAAAGAATCACAGACTCAAAGAGTTTCCCAGTTAAGTGCTTGTGGTATTTCTGTGTCGAGCAAAGCTTAAGACAAAATATTTAGAGTCATGGCTACGGTCAAGGTGCAAAGCACCCAATAAAAGAAAAAGAAAAGCTATCTTCAAGGTGAAAATATATAAAGAGATCTCCATAATATCATCCAAATAGAATTCCTATGTTCTAAGACTTTCAATTGTAGACCTAGCAAACACCGGAATCCATACATGCTCACACAATTCGGAGTTTACCCCACTGTCACTTGATCACATCAGTCACTGAAATGTCAAGAAATTCTTCAAATTGTTTCGATTTAGAGGACTCTTTTTGTGCATAGTTCTTTTCTTGCTTGTGGACAAGCAAGATCTTAAGTTTGGTGTTATGATGCATTTGCATCTTTAGTAGTTTTTCCTTCTTAATTTCAGTCCATAAGCTAATAGTTCTTGTTAATTTTAAGTAATCAAGTCATGGTTTAATGCATATTATTTTGAGTGTGTGAATTTCTTTTGTTACAGGAGATCTTGACAGAAATCAAGCAAAGAATAAGAAATAAGAGGAGCAAGCAATAAAATCAAGCAAGACAAGAATAGAAAAAGCTAAACAGAGGAGTTTTTGAGTTAAACAGAGAAGTTTCTATTCACTACAGAGAGCTCCCAAGCACCCAAGCACACTCCCAGTGGACATTATCAATTCTTGCGCCTTACATACACCCCCATGCGCTTTACATGGACTCCCAATGCGCTTTACATATGGCCAATTCTCACCTCCAGGGGCTACTCTCACTCCATGCACCTTACATGCCCACCATGCACCTTGCATGTTGCCCTGTGTGCTTACATGCCCATCCATGCGCCTTACATACAGCCTTGCGCTTTACATATGATCTTGTGTGCTTTACATGTGCAAATAGATGCCTCTAATTCCTCCTTGATGGGTTTCTGCTTTACATGCCTTCCATACGCTTTACATGTAATCTTGGACTACTCCCTGAGGATGGTGATCTCTTGCCAAATCTCTTACTAATCTCTAATCCTTTGAAGCACTTGAATTAATGATTAAAGCTTAAGCATAAGGCCCATGATTTGAAGCATTGATTGATAACTATTGAAGGATCATTAATTAGTTAGATTTGATTTTATTTTAATTTGATTTGGTTTGAATTCTAAATTAATTAGGTTTAGGTTTAGTATTTAAAGGGAGAGAGACACTATGTGGCTTCTCTCTTCCGGCAGCCATTTTGAATTTTAGGTTTTCTATTCCTTCATGAGCAACTAATCTCCTCTGTTAAGATTAGGAGCTCCGTTCATCTTTTTATGAATTATTAATCTAAGTGTTTTACTTTATTTGAGGTTTATGCTTTGATCTATTTCATGATTGAGTTTTCATTCTTAATCCCTAAAGATTTAGAATTGTTGAAAAATATTTTAACTCCGGTTTGAAATCTAAATATTGTTTTGAAAAAAGTAATATTGGGATTAGCTTGAAAACATCTTTCTCACTACTTTTTTTATGTGTTTCAAAAAGTGTACGACACTTTGTAAGTTTCAATTGTTTAGGACTAGTTTGGATAAGTGATATAAAATTTAACCTAAGGACTATTCTTGAATCTTATTTGCAATTAAAGCAGTTTTGTTCTTAACCTCTTAAATAATTGACTAAGGAATTAGTGATTAATTAGGTTAAAGAGAAATTGAATTGTCAAGAAATTGGAATTTGATTATTTATGATTTGTCGTGATTGATCTCTTCATGCCTCAAATAAATGAACACAAGGATTATTTTCCTAGAGAATGAACATCTCTGAAACTTTAACATTCTCACCATCATTGTCTTTACTTTCACTTTTTGCTACTTTTATTGTCCTATGTTTACACGTTTGCTTTAATTCCCCATTCATTCCTCTGTTTCTTGATTTGTCTAATTAGAATAGTCAATTAATCATTGTTTCTCAATCCATTAATCCTCATGGAAACAATAACTAACTAATACATGAGCATCTTAAGCACTTTTCTTGGGCAATTCTTATAGAAAAGTTATGACTTTTTCTTGATAATTATATGATTTTTAATGCTATTATAGTAGTACTTAATTTCCTTGATTTCATATTTCCGTAGGAAAATATTGGAAAAAGAGAAGCAAAAGCACAAGGAGGAACAAAAAATTGAAGACAAGTGCAAAGAGAATTTGTGGATGCTATCAATCCTGACCTCTTCACACTTCAATGAGCATAACTTGAGCTACAAAAGGCCAAATGACGCATTTCTAGCGGCATTAAAAAGCCAACTTCTAGATCTTTCCAACAATATATGATAGTCTATGCTTGCCCTCTAGCATTAGGGCGCTAAATGCCATGACTCAGCGTTTAGCACCGAGGACCTCAATTCGTGCAATGATTCTGTGGAGGTAGAGCTAAACACCACTATCCGGCATTTAGCGCCAAGCCCGTGTCAAGCAATTCCAAGGAAGGAATTTTTTGTTTTTTATTTAATTTTTAAAGTAAGAAAAGTTAATTTTTAGGGTTTTTAGAATTTTTATTTTATCAATTAGGATTAGATATAAAAGGAAAAAAGATTCAGCCCTTCGGGCTCTCTTCTATTCTTCTTCCTCATTCCGTACTTTTACATTTTCAGAACTCAAGGTTTTTCTTTGAGCCATGAGCAACTAAACCTCCATTAGTAAGGTTAGGAGCTCTATTTACTTTAATGGATTAACATTATTGTCATTCTACTCTTAATCAATGCACTATTTTTAAATTCAAGGATTGATTTCATTCTTCATCGTAGGAATTAGAGTATATTGGAAGATAAATCTTTTTTTATTTGAATTCTTGCTAAATCTTGGAAAAGTTATATCACTAGAATTAAAGCTTGGAATCAATTCCTCACAATTCTCTAATTTTCTGGATTTAACGTGATACGTGACATATAATCTCCTTATTTTTGGGTACTTAGGGTTTGTATGGCTCATAAACTAGAATTGTATTTAGTCTTCTAATTTAAATTAATTGACCAAGAAATTGACGGTTGACTGAGTTAGATGAGATTAAATTACTAAGGAATTTGGGTTTAATCACTTAAGGTTTACTATGAATTGAATCTTTGCTTCGTTAAAGTAGTGGAGAAGAATTGTTAATCCAAAAATTTAAACATCTCCAAAGCCTTAACTATTTTCTCATACTATTTTTACCAACTATTCATTGTTTGCTTTCTTGCACTCTCTGAATTACTGTTTTATGCTACTTGAACTTGAAACCATTCATTTTAGCTTGTTTAACTAGTCTAATCACTCAACTATTATTGTTCAGTCCATTAATCCTCATGGGATTGACACTCACTCACATGAGTTATTACTTGATACGACCCGGTGCACTTGCCGGTTAGTTTGTGGTATTCAAAATCCACACCAAGTTTTTTGCGCCATTGCCGGAGATTAACTGTGATTAATAACTACCAGTTGATTGATTACCTAGATTAGACACTTTTTTTTCTGTTTTCTCTTCATTAAAAAAATGAAAATAAAAAAATCCTTTCCAATCTTTCCTCTTTTCTTTCCTTTTTAGCATATGATGCGTTTGATTTGGTTTTGTATTTTTTGCTAAGGAAAATAATGGAGAGAGATCACATGGGTTATTACTCATAATCAAGGAATGATTCATATTACTATGGATGGAAGAACTATCCAGATTTTGGTTGGAAAAGTCAAGACCAAGAAAACTACAGTGCTCCATATTCCATCTATCAAGAACCATCATCTCCTTACTCATACCAAGTACCATCATATCTCTATTCATACCCAGAACCATTATCTCCTTATTCATATCAGGAACCATCCTCTAATTATTCATATCAAAAACCACCATCTCTCTATTCATAATAAGGACCCTCATCTTTTTATTCATATCAAGAACCATCATCTTCTTATTCATATCAAGAACCATAAGCTATTGAGCTTGCCATGAAAGAATTAAGGAACACTATTCAAAGTTGCATATATGATATGAAAATGAGTGTCAAAAATATAGAGAAACATGTGGAGTTGATTACCAAGCACATGACAGAGAAATAAGCAAATTCCTTCCCAAGAGATACAATGCAAGATCCTATAGAAGAAAGAGAGAAAATTAACCAAAGGAGTTCATACTCCAATGAATTAGAGAACTTTCCACCCTCACACATAGAAGAAGAGAAAGGTGTCAAACAAAGGAAGAAGATGCACAAATAAAGGAGGAAGCCATGCACACTCTATACTTGCACATTTCAATAATTAAGGAGGAAGCCATACAAGTCCCTTTAAAACTATGCATGCAAGCTTCCGGGAGGAAAAATCTAAATGGACCACCCACATTTGAATTGAAGTCTTCGCTCCCAATATTTGAATATGCTTTCTTTGGTCTTAGTGAATCAGAGAGTTGTATGGGAGTTGCTCTTTGGTGAGTATCTTTTTTCTCCTCATGTCCACTAAAGTCATTTCTCTTAACCAACTGGAAGAAGAGGAAGAAAATTCAAGAACCAACCATCAAGCTAGTGACGTTAAAGAAGTGCTTATTGGGAGACAACCCAACGTTAGGTAATTTCTTTTCATTTCTCTTTTTTCTTTGCTTCTTGTTGCATATGTATTTCATGGATTAAGTTTGGTGTTTCTACACCAACATGATGCTTGCACTTTACTGGGTACTTGGCCCAACCTTTCATTGATTGTGTCACACTAAGTTTGATGTTCTCACACCAAGTTTGGTGTTACCACACTTTACCCATGCACTGTCCATTCCCCCCCGTGCCAATACATTAGTGATGATTTGGACTTTTGTGTGGTTTAGAATTCATAATAAATTCTTGTTGCAAGTATAGTTTCTAAACTAACATTAATCCTTTCATACAAAAATTTGTTTGTCACAAGTAACAAACCCCTAAATCTATAAACCGAAGTATTGAACCTCAGGTCGTTCTCCCTAGGAATTGTAATAAAGTGTTTTGTTATTGGTTATGAGTTATATTTAGGGTTTTTGATAAGAGGCATAAAAAGTAAATGGAAATGAAAATAAACTAACAACTAAAGAGGTCTTGGCAAGGTCTGGTGGTCAAGGATCTCTATCCTAATCACTAACCACAACATGAGAATTGGCAAGGATCAACCCCACTAAGTTAACCCCTAACTAATAGTAGAGGAAAGTCAAGTGAGCTATGTCAATCCAAGTCCATAAGTCCTAGTTCTCCACCAAATCAATTAGTGAGACCTAGAGTTAATGGCTCCCAATCGTCAATCACTTAGACATTAGTAATTCAAGAGTTCCTAAGTTACCTTCCCAAGCCAAGAGCACTAAAATCTACTCTAAAATCCAACCAAATATTTCATCCAACACTTGGAAGGCACAAAAAAAAAGCATAGTAAATTACAATAATTAAAGGAATCTACAACTACAAAAGTAAGAGATTAACAATAGAAAGGCAAAACAATAGAAAAGTAAACTCATAACTAAAAGAAGTATTTTAACAAACACATAGAAAGTAATAAAAGTAAACAACATAAATTGCAAGAATTAAAGAGAGATATAACTAGAATAGCAAGAGATCAATAATAGAAAAGGAAAACAATTATGAAACAACAAAGAACTAAACAATTGCTTTGAAGAAGAAATATAGATCTACAAAAGAAAGTTCATAAACTACAACTAACAATACAAAGGAATTACAAGAGAAGAAGAATTCTACAACTACAAGAGAACAATTAAGGAAAGGAAAGGAAAATTAGAAGAGAGAAGAAGAACTATATCTAGATCTAAAACCTAATCCTAATTCTAGAGAGAAGTGAGAGCTTCTCTCTCTAGAAACTAACTCTATCTACTCCTCAAGCTTAAACTATGACTAATGATCAAAAGTATGTAAAGTATGTCAATTCTCCTTCAATTCTTGGCTTAAATAGCATCAGAAATGAGTTGGATTGGGCCCACAAGGCTTTAGAATTTGCTGGCCACAAATTTGCATTTAATAAATGACATGCAAATCAGTGTGTACGTGTACTGTGCATGTACGCGCCTCTATCTGCGATGCAACTATAGTAAATCTTATATCATTTTGAAACCCCAGATGTTAGCTTTCCAACGCAACTAAAACCGCATCATTTGGACCTCTGTAGCTCAAGTTATGGTCAATTAAGTGCGAAGAGGTCGGCTTGACAGCTTTTGCAATTCCTTCATTTCTTCATGAGTTTTCCATTTTTTCATGCTTTTCCTTCATTCCCTTGATCCAATCTTTGCCTCTTAAACCTGAAATCACTTAACAAACATATAAAGGCATCTAATGGAATCAAGGTGAATTAAGATTAAACAATTAAGGGCCTAAAAAGCATGTTTTCACTCTTAAGCACAGTTAAAGGAGAAGTTACAAAACCATGCTATTTCATTGAATAAATGTGGGAAAAAGATGATAAAACTCTCTTAATTCAACACAAGATAAACCCTACAAATGGGGTTTATCAACCTCCCCATACTTAAACCAAGCATGTCCTCCTGCTTAAACCAAGAAAAAGCAAAGGGATCAACATTTATTCAATGAAATCTAACTAAATGCAATCTACCTATATACAACTATCTAAATGAATGTAGTTGCTTAGTCAAAATAAATCAATTCCGAAGAATATATATATGCACAAGGGCTAAGGGTATTAACAACCATGCCAAACCATAATTGAATTGAGCTATTAAATATTTTTACAAACTTGCATGAGGAGTGATGATCATAGGTGGAAAACATGTAATTGAGCAATCGAGCCCTCACCGGTAGTGTTTGCACTCTATTCGCTCAAGTGTTTAGGGTTGATTCACTCAATCCTCCCCTAATCATGCTTTCCAAGATTTGTTTTTCTTCTAACAATCAACATTTATTTCATGCATGCATACAATTATCATGAGGTATTTTCTTTAGGTTGTAATGGGGCTAGGGTCAAGGTAGGATGCATATTTGGCCAAGTGAGCTTGAAATTTGAATCTTTGATCAACTTAAACTTTCCACCTAACCTATGACATCCTATACAATTCAGACTAAGCTAACTACCCATTTTTCACTTTTTTCCACATACTCATGCATTTTCTTTCTCTCTCTTTTTTTTTTCATTTCATAACACTTATGCATTGATATTATTGAGCTTCGCTTTGGGGCATTTTGTCCCATTTTTATTTCTTTCTTTTTCTTTGTTTCTTTCTTTTTCTATTTTTTTCTTTTCTTTTCCATATTATGTTTTTTCTTTTTCTTTTCTTTTTTTTTCTTTTTGCTTTGCAATATATACAAAAACATCAATGCATAAGGTTTTACATTCATTACACATGAGCATGTACCCAATTCCCAACATTTACATCAAAAATACAAAACTATCCTTTTATTTAACCAATGTCCCAAGTTTTTCCACACTTGAATGATACTCACACACTAGCCTAAGTGGTGCACGAAATTGTGATTCACACTTTTCACAACTCTGCACAACTAACCAGCAAGTGCACTGGGTCGTCCAAGTAATACCTTACGTGAGTAAGGGTCGATCCCACGGAGATTGTTGGCTTGAAGCAATCTATGGTTACCTTGTAAATCTTAGTCAGGAGATTAATTATGATTATCAGTTTGAATTGCAAAAAATAAAAGAGCATGAAATAAATACTTGTTCTGCAGTAATGGAGAATATGTTGGAGTTTTGGAGATGCTTTATCTTCTGAATCTCTGCTTTCCCCCTGTCTTCTTCTTCACGCACGCAAGGTTCCTCCTATGGCAAGCTGTGTGTTGGTGGATTACCGTTGTCAATGGCTACCATCCGTCCTCTCAGTGAAAATGGTCCA
>NC_029794.2:110383958-110393944 GCF_000816755.2 Arachis ipaensis | reverse complement strand
GTTCATAGATTGAGAATGGTGATGAGTGTCAAGTATCATCACATTCATTATATTGAAGTGCGAATGAATATCTTAGATAGAAACAAGCGTGTTTGAATAGAAAACAGAAATAATTGCATTAATTCATCGAAACACAGCAGAGCTCCTCACCCCCAACAATGGAGTTTAGAGACTCATGCCATCAAAGAGTACAAAGTTCAGATCTAAAAATGTCATGAGGTACAAAATAAATCTCTAAAAGTTGTTTAAATACTAAACTAGTAACCTAGGTTTACAGAAAATGAGTAAACTAAGATAGATAGTGCAGAAATCCACTTCTGGGGCCCACTTGGTGTGTGCTGGGGCTGAGACTTGAGCTTTACACGTGCCTAGGCTGTTTCTAGAGTTAAACGCCAGGTTGTAACCTGTTTCTGGCGTTTAACTCCAACTTGTAACCTGTTTCTGGCGTTTAACGCCAGAATGCAACATGGAACTGGCGTTGAACGCCAGTTTACGTCATCTATCATTGAGCAAAGTATGTACTATCATATATTGCTGGAAAGCCCTGGATGTATACTTTCCAACGCAATTGAGAGCGCGCCAATTAGAATCCTGTAGCTCCAAAAAATATATTCTGAGTGCAGGGAGGTCAGAATCCAACAGCATCAGCAGTCCTTTTTCAGCCTGAATCAGATTTTTGCTCAGCTCCCTCAATTTCAGCCAGAAATTACTTGAAATCAAAGAAAAACACAAAAACTCATAGTAAAGTCCAAAAATATGATTTTTATTTAAAAACTAATAAAAATATAATAAAAAGTGACTAAAACATATTAAAAACTACCTAAAAAATAATGCCAAAAAGCGTATAAATTATCCCCTCATCACTAAGCCAATCAAAGACCCAAATAAGGACATTTATTGTTTTTCGCTTTAAGGCTTGTAATGTGTTAAATTAAGAACAAACGGGTCAATCGTAGGCTCAAATTGGCTAACAATGGAAGATAAAAGGTAAGACTATTTGGGTAAGTGAGCTAAATGAAATGATGACCTCAATCATATAAATACATGAATATACAAAATAATGGACATAAAGAATCAAACAAATCAAAGATTACAATCATAGAAAGAGCATTCTTGAAAAATCTCATTATTTTGACTAAGCTTATTGTGTATATGTATGAAAAAAAATAAGAAAATACAAATAAAAATCCTAAAAATCTAGAATGGAATGCAAAAGTGTTGAGATTAGAAACTTGTCACCCAAAATCGCCGACCGGTCGGACGACCTCCCCACACTTAAAAGTTTGCACCGTCCTCGGTGCACTCAAAGATGAGCAAGGGGGTACGACGACTTTCCGAGTTGCTACCTTCAGCTGGTAGATCAACCGGTGCTGCGTATTCTTTCTTCCACTTCTATTTTTGCTTGCGGTGCATCATTCATGAAAAATAGAAAATAACACCATAAGATGAGAAAATACAAAAGCAAGGAAGCATACATTGTTGGAATGAGGTAAATCACTAGGATTGAGTGAGTGAATTAGTGTGACATTTATGAAAGTAGAGATGTGAGTCCTAAATTAGGCGCCTTTTAGAACACACATTGGCATAAAAAGTGATGTCACAAAAGAAGCTTGCACTTCACTTATCCTAGTGTGTTTGAAATATTTTAAGTAAACTTGTAAGGTAAAACAAGCATTAAAGAAGCATGAAGGCATTCAAGCTATAAACATATGGATGCATATAATCATGAAATACAATGCATTAAGGTGAATGCACAACATCCAATATCAAGAAATTTCCTAATCAAAGAATAGGGTTTAAATCACATGGTGGCCAAATCATGCAATTCAAGAAGAGTAACAAGCTCGAAGGCAATTCTCATCACTTGGTATTCTTAAAAGGTAAGCATGAAAAACTCAAAACCAAGTAGCAAAATATAACCTCAACAATAGAATCCAACAAAGATTATAAACATAATGATGTTAAGATAACATCCCTTTTTAATACTCAACAGCAATTAATGGTAAACAAGAATAACAATCCAACACTTACAATGAAAAAGAGAAAATGAAATGAAAACTAACTAAAACTAACTAATCAACTAACTAACTAGCTAATTAGTTAACTAAAATAAATGGTTATCAATGGTGTTTGGGAGTGTTGGATGAAGGGTAGAAGAAGGAAAGAAAAAAAAGAAGGAAAGAAATGGAAAGAGAAGAAGAAAAGAGACGTGTTGAAGGAAGGACATCCGCGCGTACGCACGCATGGCGCGTGCGCGCGGATGGTGGTGCAATGGACACGACGCGTATGCGTACATGGTACGTCTGCATCGATGGCTTATTTCGAGAGTGACGCGTACGCGTCATGTGCGCGTCCGCGCGAGTTGGTTTATGCGAAAGGCACAATGCTAGCGCAGCGTTCGCACAACTCTCGGGTTTTTGGCTTCGGGGTGGAATTTATCAATCCACGCGTACGCGTACATGGCGCGTGCACGCGGATAGGCGAAAATGCATGATGCACACGTACGCGCGGATGGTGCTCTGTTTTTTTTTTCACCAATCCAAGCATTCCAAACCTCCAAATAGCCACCAAAACACCATAAAACCTTATTTAACATACTAAACTATAAATTATGCTTAACAAATCAACCAAAAACATGAATTTAAACTAATTACCAATATGTACAAAAAGAGAAAATAAAAAGAAGTTACCATGGTGGGGTGTCTCCCACCTAGCACTTTTGTTTATTGTCCTTAAGTTGGACTTATGGGGAGCTCCTCTCAAGGTGGCTTGTGCTTAAAGCTATCCTTGAACATCCACCAATGCTTGAGTTTCCAATAAGCTCCATTCTTCAATTTTAATATCTTCAGGCTTTGATGGAGTTCTTCACAAATCATGAGCTCCCAAATTTGATTTTTCTTGTGCGATCCGGGATTTCACACTTTATTTTGACACCCGTCCTTGAGTTGGTCATCATTATTCCATCCGGGTGGCATGGCCTTGGAATTCTCAAGGAAGCTTCCAAACAATTTTCTAGACCCATGCAATTTGGTTCCACACCAACCATTGCTCTTGAATTTTGAGCTTGCAACCATCATGAGCTTAGAATGACGTTTCCAACCACTACACAACTCTTTCCTACTCTTAACTCCACAAAGAGCTCTAAGTTGACCATCATTTTCAATCAAACCATATTCAAGTGAGAAAGTAAAGCTTAGGGATAAGAATTTTACCCACTTGAATATTGTGTAGGATGGTGACTTGGGGTGGGAGACCTCCCCATACTTAGACAATGCAAGGTCTACTTCCTTAGGCTCTTCTTTAGTTGTCTCCACCTCTTCGCAAGCTTCTTCAATTTTAACCTTTTCCCCTTTATCACGTGGCTTGGTGTTGTCTTTAAGAAATTCAATTTCTTGCTCAATGAGAGGTGATTCAATTTTGGATAGGAATTCATTGATGAATGAATCCGTCTCTTGATCAACCTCTTCATATTCTTCAATTCTAATATACACCATGTCCGCTTTTTCCCCTTGGTAGCTCTCTTCCGACTCACTCTCTTCTTCGTTGTTCACCAAGGGTATGGGGGGTTGTGCACATTCTTCTATAATTTCAACTTCATGTTCAATGGGAAATGATTCAATTATAGATAGGAATTCATCCATGATTGAATCCATCTCTTGATAAGCCTCTTTCAAGTCTCCAACTATGATATTCCTTGGAGGTTGCGCACCCTCCTCAACATCAATATCAAGCTTCTTGGAAGAGTGCTCCATGATGCTACATTCCCATGGACTTTCAACATCTCCTAAATCTTCAACCACTTCTTCCTTTTCTTCAATGATCATAGGTTCCTCCAATTGTTCTAACACAAAGTGGCATCCCTCATCACCCACCGGGGTTTCCAATCTCTTCCTCATGCTATGCTCTTCAATTGATTCTTCACATGTGGCTATGGAAGCACCTTGAGCATTCAAGCATTGGTAGGCTAAAGTATGCACTACCTTGGTCAAGTTAGTCACAAACTCTAGGGTGTTCCTTTTCATATCCGCTTGTCCTTGAAGTAGCAAGGTGAGAGAATCATCTATTGGGGCTTGGGGTGGATAAGAGGGTTCATTATTTTGGAGAAAGGGCTCATAGTAGGAAGGTGGTTCTTCTTGGTAAGGATATGGAGATGGTGTGCATTGAGGTGGTTCTTCATAGTAGTCATGATAAGGTTGTGGTGGTTCCAAAGTTTCTTACTCATAATGGTCATAAGAACATGGTATGGGTGATTGGTCATATAATGGATATGGATCATAGGAAGGTGTTTGGTAATGAGAGGCTTGTGAGAATGGTTGAGGTTCATGTTGAGGATAAGAGTCATAGGCATATGATGGTGGTAGTTGATTTTCACATAAAGTTTCACCATAGCCATTGAATTGACATGCATTAGGATGGAAATCATACCTATACGCATCCGGAGGTTGTTGCCAATAGGAGTGATCAATTCCTTGAGGCTCCTCCCATCTTGAAGTGTTCCATCCTTGGTACATGTTGTCATTAAAGTCCACATTTCCTACAACATAATTAGAACTAAACTCATAGCCAAAGTGAGAATTCATGATAGCAAGAGAAAATGAAAACAAAATCAAATAAGAAGAAAGAAAATTAAATCCTAAAACTAGCAAGAACTAATAAAGAGGCAAAAGGCAAACATATTCACAATATTCACATATATATAATAACCAATAACACAACACCATTAAAATTCCCCGGCAACGGCGCCATTTTGATGATTTGGACTTTTGTGTGGTTTAGAATTCATAATAAATTCTCGTTGTAAGTATTGTTTCTAAACCAACATTAATCCTTTCATACAAAATTTTTTTGTCACAAGTAAGAAACCCCTAAATCTATAAACCGAAGTATTGAACCTCGGGTCGTTCTCCCTAGGAATTGCAATAAAGTGTCTTGTTATTGGTTATGAGTTATATTTGGGATTTTTGATAAGAGGCATGAGAAGTAAATGGAAATGAAAATAAACTAACAACTAAAGAGGTCTTGGCAAGGTCTAATGGTCAAGGATATCTATCCTAATCACTAACCACAACATGAGAATTGGCAAGGATCAACCCCACTAAGTTAACCCCTAACTAATAGTAAAGGAAAGTCAAGTGAGCTATGTCAATCCAAGTCCATAAGTCCTAGTTCTCCACCAAATCAATTAGTGAGATCTAGAGTTAATGGCTCCCAATCGTCAATCACTTGGACATTAGTAATTCAAGAGTTCTTAAGTTACCTTCCCAAGCCAAGAGCACTAAAATATACTCTAGAATCTAACCAAGCATTTCATCAAACACTTGGAAGGCACAAAAGAAAAGTATAGTAAATTACAAGAATTAAAGAAATCTACAACTACAAAAGTAAGAGATTAACAATAGAAAGGTAAAACAATAGAAAAGTAAACTCATAACTAAAAGAAGTATTTTAACAAACACATAAAAGGCAATAAAAGTAAACAACATGAATTGCAAGAATTAAAGAGAGATCTAACTATAATAGCAAGAGATCAACAATAGAAAAGGAAAACAATTATGAAACAACAAAGAACTTAACAATTGCATGAAAGAAGAAATGTAGATCTACAAAAGAAAGTTCATAAACTACAACTAACAATACAAAGGAATTACAAGAGAAGAAGAATTCTACAACTACAAGAGAACAATTAAGAAAAGGAAAGGAAAATTAGAAGAGAGAAGAAGAACTATATCTAGATCTAAAACTTAATCCTAATTCTAGAGAGAAGTGAGAGCTTCTCTCTCTAGAAACTAACTCTAACTACTCCTCAAGCTTAAACTATGACTAATGATCTAAAGTATGTAAAGTATTTCAATTCTCCTTCAATTCTTGGCTTAAATAGCATCAGAAATGAGTTAGATTGGGCCCACAAGGCTTTAGAATTCGCTGGCCACGAATTTGCATTTAATGAATGACATGCAAATCGGTGCGTACATGTACCGTGTGCGTGCGTGCCTCTATCTGCAATGCAACTGTGGCAAATCTTATATCATTTTGAAGCCCCGAATGTTAGCTTTCCAACGCAACTGAAACCGTATCATTTGGACCTCTGTAGCTCAAGTTATGGTCAATTAAGTGCAAAGAGGTCGGCTTGACAGCTTTTGCAATTCCTTCATTTCTTCATGAGTTCTCCATTTTTTCATACTTTTCCTTCATTCCCTTGATCCAATCTTTACCTTCTAAATCTGAAATCATTTAACAAACATATCAAGGCATCTAATGGAATCAAGGTGAATTAAGATTAAACAATTAAGGGCCTAAAAAGCATGTTTTCACTCTTAAGCACAGTTAAAGGAGAAGTTACAAAACCATGCTATTTCATTGAATAAATGTGGGAAAAAGATGATAAAACCCTCTAAATTCAACACAAGATAAATCCTACAAATAGGGTTTATCAATTAGCAACATATTTATTTTATTTTATTTTGTCTTTCCTTTAATTTGTTTTTTAATTTTGTTTGTTTTATTTGAATGAGCTTCCGCCTTGCTTCCTTATATTCACTAGACAATCATGATTATTCCTATTTTCATCACCACTATTTTTCTTTGTTGTTTGAGGATAAGCAACCATCCTAAGTTTGGTGTTGGAGAATATGCTCTACATAGCCTAAAAGAATGATAAAGAGGAAGATGATGAAGATGAGCGGCGTTTAGCGCCAGGTGATCCGAAAAGTTAAAATTGCATGGAGGCTATGCTCTACATAGCCTAAAAGGATGATGAAAAGGAAGATGATGAAGATGAGCTAAATGAGAATTGAGATTGTTGAATTCTAATCACTTCCTTTCTTTTTAATTATATGCATATGTTATCTTGTTCTATCTTAGATAATGCATTTATGAGTCTTGTTAGTCAAGTGCATATCATTACTTATCCATCACAACCCACAATTATAATTGTGCTTGCCCCTAAATGTGAGCAAGGATCATGTGCTAAGAAAGAACAAAAAGAAAAAGGGATTGATCATAAAGAGCATGACAATGTGAGTTTGGAAGGCCAAACTAACTAAGAATGTTCAATACAAGCTGAGCCAAATTGTTTGAAGCCTTAGTCTAGAGGACTATTATGGGATTTTTTGCACTTGAAAAAGCCTTGAAGGAGTAACATGTAATGAGAAAAAAAGGGGTTGAAAGAGAAGCCAAAGGCTCTGAGTACCACTGACTAAGGATCTGAGACAAGTGCTTGTGGTGCTTATGTATCAAGCAAAAATTTGAAAACAAACTAACAAAGCATTTAGAGTCATAGCTAGGCTCAAGGTGTAAAGTCCCCTCCCCCCCAAAGAAGAGAAAGCCAAAGGCTCTGAGCACCAATGGTGGAAGATGTTAAAAGGACATGGTAAGCTTAAAGAGCTCCCCAATAAAGTGCTTGTGGTATTTTTGTGTCGAGCAAAGCTTGAGACAAAATATTTAGAGTCATGGACTAGGCTCAAGGTGCAAAGCACCCAAAGAAAATAAGCTGTGAAAGTAAAGTAAATAAGCTTGCTTCAAGATGATGATTCAAGGAAGGATTCTATGATCTAATTCGGACAGAGGCCTTGAAAGAATATAACTTGTTATGTTGAATTGTGCATAAGTGAAATGGCTAACTAAACTCACTTGAATTGTAACCATTCACCCTTGCATTTTAAGATTGAAAAGTTTGATGACTAAGCATTGATTCTTTGCTTGCTTGAGGACAAGCAAGAGCTTAAGTTTGGTGTTGTGATGCATGCGCATCTTAAGCACTTTTCTTGGGCAATTCTTATAGAAAAGTTATGACTTTTACTTGATAATTATGTGATTTTCAAGGCTATTCTATTAGTATTTTGATTTTCTTGGTTTCATGATTTTTGTAGAAAAATGTTAGAAAAAGAGAAGTAAAAGCACAAGGAGGAACCAAAAATTGAAGACAAGTGCAAAGAGAATTCGTGGATGTTGTCAACCCTGACTTCTTCACACCCTAATGAGCATAATTTGAGCTATAGAAATCCAACTAATGCAGTTTTAGTGGCATTAGAAAGCCAGCTTCTAGGGCTTTCCAACGATATATAATAGTTTATGCTTGCTCTCTGGCATCACGACACTAAACGCCACGACTCGGCATTTAGCGCCGAGGACCTCGTAATTTGTGCAATGATTTTGTGAAGGTGGCACTAAACGCCATTACCCGGCGTTTAGCACCAGGCTTGTGTCAAAAAATTCCACAGAAGACATTTTTTGTTTCTTATTTAATTTTTAAAGTAAGAAAAGATAATTTTTAAGGTTTTTAGAATTTTTATTTTATCAATTAAGATTAGATATAAAAGGAAAAAAGATTCAGCCTTTCGGGGTCTCTTCTCCTCTTCTTCCTCATTCCGTACTTTTACAATTTTAGAACTCAAGATTTTTTTCTGAATCATGAGCAACTAAACCTCCATTGTTAAGGTTAGGAGCTCTGTTTACTTTAATGGATTAACATTATTGTCATTCTACTCTTAAATTCAAGGATTGATTTCGTTCTTCATCCTAGGAATTAGAGTATATTGAAAGATAACTCTTTTTCTATTTGAATTCTTGTTGAATCTTGGAAAAGTTATATCACTAGAATTAAATTTTAGAATCAATTCCTCATAATTCTCTAATTTTCTGGATTTAACGTGATACGTGACATATAATCTCCTTATTTTTGGGTACTTAGGGTTTGTGTAGCTCATAAACTAGAATTGGACTTAGTCTTCTAATTTAAATTAATTGGCCAAGGAATTGACGGTTGACTGAGTTAGATGAGATTAAATTACTAAGAAATTAGGATTTAATCACTTAAGGTTTGCTATGAATTGAATCTTTGCTTTGTTAAAGTAGTTGATAAGAATTGTTAATTTGGAAATTTAAATATCTCCGAAGCCTTAACTGTTTTCTCATACTATTTTTACCAACCATTCACTTTTTGCTTTCTTGCACTCTCTGAATTACTGTTTTATGCTACTTGAACTTGAAACCATTCATTTTAGCTTGTTTAACTAGTCTAATCACTCAACTATTGTTGTTCGGTCCATTAATCCTCACGGGATCGACACTCACTCACTTGAGTCATTACTTGGTACGACCCGATGCACTTACCGATTAGTTTGTGGTATTCAAAGTTCGCACCACTAATTCACCGTGATATTACTTGATATGATTCAGTACACTTGCCTAATTGTGGAGTTGCAAAATTTCGCATCAACAGATTGGGTACTTGACGTGTTTTTAAATCTGAATATTACGTCTTTTCGTAACCGTTCATGCATCTTTTCGGTTACATTGGTAACTGTGCACATCATTTAATGAGAGTGATATTACCGTTTTGTCCCTAGTGCCTATATAAGCACAACTCTCTTGCTCTTTCTTCTTTTTAGTGTTTTTAACTCCCCAATAATTGCTTCATCTTCTCAGAGAAGTTTTCAAAACCATTTCTTCTTTGCTGTAACTCCAGTTTCCTTTTTTCAAATTTTTATCTTCTTCGAAGACTCCTTCTTTGCTAGTTTTTGCATTTCTTGGGGGTTCCATTGATGACCCAGCCTGCTTCTTGCAAGAATCTTGATTTGTCACTTTCTCATTCGCGATTTGTGGTGTGACCCTTGCTTCTTCTTTCAGGTTAGCATCCTTTTATTGGATTATTGTTAGTATAGCTGTAACACCCTCTCACCCTTAGCCTTACCTCTAGCTGTAAAGCAAAGGATAACAAAGTGCCACGACAGTTTTAAAGTTCATATGATATAATATAGTCAAATGGTATAATATACTAGAAGCTCAATGAAGAAATAAAGCTCAAAAACAGAGATACAAAAACGCGTAATGTTCACATGAACTAACTACAAGCGTAAAGGTACAATCGATAACATAATACATATAAGGTATAATATACAATGAAGAAATAAAGCTCAAAAACAGAGATACAAAAACGCGTAATGTTCACATGAACTAACTACAAGCGTAAAGGTACAAAAGGTACA
>NC_029794.2:110376194-110378198 GCF_000816755.2 Arachis ipaensis | reverse complement strand
TATATATACAAAAGAGAATATATATATATGAGATATACAAAAGAGAACTAGTCACAGCCTGTGGAGTTTAGGCTGGCTAGCTCAAACAGAAAATATAACAGAGTTCTTGAGTTAAAATTGCAACATCCTAACTCTCAAAGTAAGCCTCTAAGGCAACAAGTTAAATATACAAAAGTGAGAGTGAACTACATCAAAATAACCAAAAGATATAAGATAAAAGCGATTCTCCACTCTGTTACCATCCCACAACTCACCGAAGTGGGTTGCGACCTACATCTGAAAAATAACAACAACATATGGTATGAGAACCGGAGGTTCTCAGTATGGTAACAGTGCCCAATAAATAAGATATAAGGTTCTGGGAAGTCAAAGGTAATCCTAGAACTTCCCACATGCATAAGATTCAAACTTAGACACATATAATTAAAATTTCCATAAAGGGTTATCTAAATCCTAAGGATTTTCTAACTAACATAAACACCACTGTTCCACAGCCTTCGCCAGCCTAACCTCCATGCGATCCCATTGCCACTGCTTACCGAACATCCTCAATCCCAGCAGAAAGTACACATAATGCAAGCAAAGAAAACACAAATAATATACATATACATCAGGTAATTCAATTAGCAAGTAACATGTTATACACTTAGGCAATAGATGCAAGTAAACAAAGCAAACAAACACTTAAGAATGCATATGATGAATGCCTATCCTATTGACGGTGATATCACTTATTGGTTCAACTGCCAACCCGACACATTCTCTTAAGATGTCGCCTTTCTGTCACGTATATAAATATGTCCCCTAGGATATGCCCTAGCACACTCTTATGGGATATAGTGCTCGAACACACTCTTGTAACCGGAAAGGATGCGGGCGGGATACTCTGTCTCAGACCTCACATCTCAACGTAAGCGGGATTAACCACCGTCCTTACGCCGGCGCCACATCCTGGACAAGTGGGATTAACCACTGTCCTTGCCAGGCGCATAGCGACTTACCAAATCTCAGCAAATCAATAGCATAAAGTCAATTTTAGTGATCACTACTCATGTTGTACAAATCCAGTAATACTCATCTCATCAATATTATTAACCATAATCATTCATTTCCAAGCTCCAAATTATCATTAGTTCTCAATTTTACAAGTTCACCATCAATCCATCACTCCATCAACTTACACAACAACTCCATTCCACTTACATACCAAGCTTAAGTCACCGTCTTCTAAACTCACTAACAAAAAGTATCCACTTAAATTCACTTATGGTGTTTTTCCTTGTTTCAAAGCCTAAATACTAACTAGGGGGATCTTAACAAGCATCACGAAAGTTTACAAACTTGTCGGAAAAGTAAAACGATCAAAAACAGAATTTTTATTGAAAAACAGAGTTTGTGCATAGCAATTACGCATGGTGTTGTGCATACAGCAGTGTGCGTGGACACACAAGATAGATTTTTAAAATTTTTGCAAGATCACACAATTGAATTTTTGTTTTTGTAAATTCATCTGTAATTCTTCTATTCTTATATATATAATGACTAATATATCATCTAGTTTTTAGTATATATAAAATGTTTTTTATATTTAATTATATAAAATATAACTAAATACACAATTTCATTAAAAGACAAGTTCAAGATTATATTATAGCAAAAAACACAAAGGCAGCCTGATCTCATGCCATTAATGAAATGATCAAAGATTCGACCTTCTTGATTACTTTCCTTTCCAATTTTCCATCATATATAGTATTTAGTAGTGAATAGTACAAGTACCAATAACTATAAAATGTACGTGAAAGTAGGGAGAAATTATCCCTCTGTTCCATATGTAAAAAAGAATTTTTAATCAGGGTGGTGGAGTTTTCTTAAGCTTTAATGAGGGGTTTAGTTAACATTCAAATTATCAATTAAAATTTGTTTCTAAAAAATATATAAAATTTATATTTTTAATATATTTGGTATTTATTTATTAAAATAATAAAAACACAAAAATGTTAG
>NC_029794.2:110370025-110376009 GCF_000816755.2 Arachis ipaensis | reverse complement strand
ATTAAATATAAAAAATATATAAAAAAATATACAAAAATAATAATATATCATTTTTTCATACATACACAAATACCTGCCTTCAATAATTGTCATTTCAAAAAAGTAGTAGGCGACTAGATAAGAAAACGACGAAAATAGTTGACCTTGCGACGAATTCAAAAGTATATATAAAAGAAAAATCTATCATTGTAATCAAAATAGAAAAAATTGAGATTTTATGTAAAATTAAAAAAGTAAATTAAGTATGTAAAATGTAAAATTTTAACCAAATTTAAATTATAAAATTGTTAGACTTAGTATAAATTTAGTAAAATTGATTTACTTATTTAGAATTGTAATATTGAAAAATTTTAAGAGTTAAATTGATATTCTAATTACTATAATTGTAAGTGATCACAACTATAAAAAATGGGATAATTTCAATAATTCATATTTTGACACTGTTTCACTCGTTTTTTAGTCGACTTTGACAGGGGTGTCAAAATGAGCTTGTATCAAAATTTCAAGTATCGAAAAATAGATACGATTCTCCTGAAAAAGAGTGAGCTCGACCCAAAAATTACTTAATTAATGTCAATGTAATTTATGTCAAAATTGCTAGTGGTAAATTTTATGATAAACGACAAAAGAATAAATAATTAAATAAAAAAAGACGATGAAACACAAAATATTGATTTAAACAAAGTAATAATGAAATTTAAAGAAACTAAATTAAACTGAATCATATAAACAAAAGGAAACAAGTAAAAAATCGACTTCTAACACTCACATGCACTTGCACTCTATATTTTTTCATTGCGTCATGGAGATTGAAAATTTGATGAGCTTATGTAATGATCTAGTGTTTCTGATTAAAGTCCTCGAACTCTTCTGAGTTTTTACTATTTATAGATCATAGAAATAGACTTGTCATGGAGCATATTTATCCACTATCTTCTTCATTTTTTTTCAGTCATGACCTTGTCTTGACTATGAAAAATTTTGACTTGCAAGTTCTGATACCCATGTCTTTCCTAATCTTCAAAGTTCCACATTTCTTCAACTTGCTCAACAAATTTTGCACCCATGTCCTTCACTCAATTTAAAGGTCTGAGTATCAAGTCTTGATCATCAGAAAAAAGAAATAACTACTCTTTTGACTCCAATACTTTTTATATTATCTTTTTTCCACTTCGACTTGCCTATTTGTACTTCTGTAGTTGAAACACTATTTTTTTGGTCGAAATCATTGATAATAAAAAAAATTTATTTTTTGTACCAACAGACACATTAGTAAACAAATATTAAAATTCTGAAATAAGTAAATTTGTTTTGGATTAAAATTAACAAGATAAAAATTGAGCGTCAGACCTTTGTCTACGCTGATGATCGGTACTTACTATGCCTTTATGAGTGAAGAGGACAAAGGCAAACAAGTTGCCTTTGCTAAAAGAACCATATCTTCAATTTGGTTATTTTTCAAAGATACACCATAAGTAACTTGCAGCAATGTCACTTTGACCATATAAAGTGAAGACAAGACCAATAAATAATGCACGTTAATCTGAAAGGAAGAAGAGAGAAGAAAAGTGGATATTGCCTTTATCCATGACCGTCGGAATTGTATGTCAATAATCACGTTAAATCACTCAGTTCTCTACTATAAATTAGTGAATAAATTATTACCATATATACACTTATTTCATACTGTTATACTAATTATGCTTCCCAAAATAAAAGATGAGAAAATATAGGGTGTCAGCATTTTTATTAAAATTTGGTCAGTATTTAACCATAAAAAAAAAAAAAATTTATGTTATTTGATGAAATTTTACACTATTAAAAACATCAATGATAATTAATTGATAGCTACAAATCACAAAACTTATTGGTCTCCTAATCCTCCTCATAAAAGATTAAACAAAGGTGGAAATTCAGGTGCAGTCGACTTCAGGTGAAGTTGATACTGAGAGCCGTTAAATAATTTGATTGATTTGACTAAATTTTTATCTAATAGCTTTCAGGTACAACTTTACGTGAAGTCGATTTCATCTGAGTTTTTACCTTAAACAAAACGTAAATCAGGATTCGAATTCTAATAAAAGATTAAACGAAACATACCCTCTTACGAGTACCGCTTTTACGGGCATCAAAGTTTATGCTTTATCAATACAAAAATCATAAAACATATGCAGCATCGAAGACAAGCAAATGAACAAGAACTATTTATAAATTATTAAAACATACTTTGCAAAACTTCAAAGTGCTCGAATATACAAGAAAAACCTTCACACACTTTCGAAGGATTTAAAAGTAATGGGTATAAGATTTGACTAGAAAATAAAAGGAAGTTACAATAAATGAAATTGAAAATAAATAAAGGTTACATAAACGTAAAGTGTAAAATGGTAAAAGACAATAAAAAAAAAATAAAAAGTGTTTTTGTGAAGGTTGACTGTGGTATAGTTCGTCTTTCGATGATTGTCTGTAAATTTTTTGTTTGGATGAGTTATACTTTGACACTAAGAAAACATCGAGGTAGACACCTACAAAAGGTATTCCAACACTTAAATCAGTGAATGAATAATAAGTTTTATATTCCAGTATTTCTTAAATCAACCTCTCACCTTTTGTTTATGCTTATTCTCCCTTTTATAAAAGGGATAGGCATTTTGTGTTTACCGAGTTAAACTAGTAACGTATGAAGATATATGGTAATGTTTTGATATGTTTATGATATTAGTAGCCGACTTATAACGTTTATAGCTGAGTTTATATTTGTATAATTGATTTATAACGGACATATCATAGCCCCCAATCTTGGCTTGATGATATTTAGGTTTAGTTTGGTAAAGCTTTTACTTTTTAAAAGTAACTTATAAAAGCTAATTTTTAAAAGATAGATTTTTAAAGGTTGTAGCATTTATGTTTGGTAAATTAAATTAAAAATAGTTTTCAATAAACACAAGTAACAACAATTATGTTTGGTAAAATAACTTTTAAAATTTAAAAATACTATAATGGACATAAATGTAAGCATTAAATTTGAAAATTAGTTAACATATGAGGTTATATTAGACTTTTAAATTTTGAAAAGAACAAGTCAACTTTGAAAAACTCTATCTTAGGTGCTTATAAAAGTACCTCGATCTTTTAAAAACTGTAAGCACAAGCATATGGTTTTTTTGATTTATCAAATATAAAAGGAGGAACTTGAGCTTTTAAAAAGCACAAGCACCTCTTCAAAAAGCTTTACCAAACCAAACTTTAATAAAGCAGGTTGAGCTTTTAAATACTGATTTATAACTCGGCGTTTTTATCATTATACGTATATAATACCCAGATCAACATACTTTATTAAAATAAATTAAAATTAAAATACAATAATAGAAGGTCGAGAGATCTTTTAAAGCAAAAGACTGTTTATTGAATTGACATCGTTTCGTTTTCCTATGTTATTTAAACAGTTGGTTATTTAAAAGAGGGGAAAAGGAAGGTTTGGATTTATGAAAAAGAACTCAAACAGTTTCATAAATTTTGGAAGATATCTGTTTGGAATTACAATCGTGTTTCATAAAGGAACAACTTCAAAAGAAACACTTTCCAAGGGTAAATAAGTATGAGCAAGAGAGGTTAGTGTGTTTTATTATCTTTGTTGTTGTTTTTCTTTCTTTTTCTACATTTTCTGGAAAACAATGGGTGTTGAGAAGTTAAAAGAGTTGCAAAAAGAGGATGATGGTTCGTATAAGTAGGTTGGGAAAGATATTAAGATTTGTGGTTCATTGTTTGTGGATAAAGAGAGTGTACCTGGAGTTGTGAAATAAAAAATAGTGAGGGAGGATTCTGGTGTTCGAATATAATTGTTATCGTGTACTAGCGCAAAACGGGTTTTTACAAGAGGAAAATGTTTCGAAGTTTTCTACATGCATAGCTGTGTGTTACAAGAATTGCGGGTGAAACTTCCGTTTACTAATTTTGAGTATTCTATTTTAAAACAATTGAACTGTGCTCTATCTCAACTCTATCCAAATGGATGGACGTTTTTGAATGTTTTGAAATTATACTTGATTTTCTTGACCTTCACTAGGGTTATTTTTCTCACTTTTTTAAGCCAAAGGGGTTTGGAAAAGGGTGTGGGTGAATTTAAATAGTACTTCTGGTTTAGGAATATTTAAACTATACAAATCCTCATTTAAGGATTTTAAGAAAATATTTCTAAAGGTAAAAAGTGTTTATGAAGATTTTTTATTTTATCTAGATGAACACTTGGGGGAGAAATTTTCGCTTTATTGGTCCTCACAACTGATACATGTGTTAGGTTATAAGGAAATTAGTAGTAGAAATGAATGTATAATAGAGTTTTTGTTAAGCTTTATAAAAAGGGATAAGCTGATGTTTGTGTCTAAGTTGCTGTTATGGGAAGAGGATAGAGAGTCGGTGCTTAAATATTTGGGTAAGTGGTGCACGAAATCGTGATCGTTCATTCCTTGGTAACGGCGCTAAAGACTTAATACGCACGTTCATAATCTTAATTCTATCACAACTTCGCACAACTAACCAGCAAGTGCACTGGGTCGTCCAAGTAATAAACCTTACGTGAGTAAGGGTCGATCCCACGGAGATTGTCGGCTTGAAGCAAGCTATGGTCACCTTGTAAATCTCAGTCAGGCGGATTCAAATGGTTATAAAGTTTTAATAATTAAAAGATAAATAAAACGTAAAATAAAGATAGAGATACTTATGTAATTCATTAGTGAGAATTTCAGATAAGCGTATAGAGATGCTTAGTTCCTTCTGAATCTCCGCTTTTCTACTGCTTTCATCCAATCCTTCATACTCCCTTCCATGGCAAGCTGTATGTTGGGCATCACTGTTGTCAATGGCTACATCCCGTCCTCTCAGTGAAAATGGTCCAAAATGCGCTGTCACCGCATGGCAAATCATCTGTCGGTTCTCGATCATACTGGAATAGGATTCAGTAATCCTTTTGCGTCTGTCACTACACCCATCACTTGCGAGTTTGAAGCTCGTCACAGCCATCCCTTCCCAGATCCTACTCGGAATACCACAGACAAGGTTTAGACTTTCCGGATCTCAAGAATGGCCGCCAATAATTCTAGCCTATACCACGAAGACTCTGATCGTAGATCAGGAGGCTAAGAGATATGCATTCAAGCTTGCTTTCATGTAGAACGGAAGTGTTTGTTAGGCACGCGTTCATAAGTGAGAATGATGATGAGCGTCACATAATCATCACATTCATCATGTTCTTGTGTGCGAGTGAATATCTTAGAGAAGAAATAGGCTTGAATTGAATAGAAAAACAATAGTACTTTGCATTAATTCATGAGGAACAGCAGAGTTCCACACCTTAATCTATGGTATGCAGAAACTCTACCGTTGAAAATACATAAGTGAAAATAGGGTAGACATGACCAAGTGGCCAGCCTCCCATGGAGGTCTCAGAACGTAAAAGTTACATAATGTGTTCCAGAGATCTAAAAATGATCCAAAGATCCCTAACACAATAGTAAAAAGTTCTATTTATACTAAACTAGTTACTAAGGTTACAAAAATAAGTAAATAATGCAGAAATCCACTTACGGGCCCACTTGGTGTGTGCTTGGACTGAGCATTGAAGCTTTCATGTGTAGAGGTCTTCCTTGGAGTTGAACGCCAGTTTGTAACCTGTTTCTGGCGTTTAACTCTGCTTTGCAACCTGTTTCTGGCGTTTAACTCCAGAATAGGGCAGAGAGCTGGCGTTGAACGCCAGTTTGCGTCATCTAAACTCAGGAAAAGTATGGACTATTATATATTGCTGAAAAGCCCTGGATGTCTACTTTCCAACGCAATTGAGAGCTTGCCATTTGGACTCCTATAACTCCAGAAAATCTACTTTGAGTGCATGGAGGTCAGAATCCAACAGCATCTGCAGTCCTTCTTCAGCCTCTGAATCTGATTTTTGCTCAAGTCCCTCAATTTCAGCCAGAAAATACCTGAAATCA
>NC_029794.2:110363727-110369818 GCF_000816755.2 Arachis ipaensis | reverse complement strand
TAGCTTTTTGCCTCTTGAATAGTTTTGGCATCTCACTTTATCCCTTGAAGTTCCGAATGATTTGCATCTATAGGGACTTAGAATTCAGATAGTGTTATTAATTCTCCTAGTTCAGTATGTTGATTCTTGAACACAGCTACTTTATGAGTCTTGGCCGTGGCCCTAAGCACTTTGTTTTCTAGTATTACCACCGGATACATAAATGCCATAGACACATAACTGGGTGAACCTTTTTAGATTGTGACTCAGCTTTGCTAAAGTCCCCAATTAGAGGTGTCCAGGGTTCTTAAGCACACTCTTTTTTTGCTTTGGACCTTGACTTTAACCGCTCAGTCTCAAGCTTTTCACTTGATACCTTCACGCCACAAGCACATGGTTAGGGACAGCTTGGTTTAGCCGCTTAGGCCAGGATTTTATTCCTTTAGGCCCTCCTATCCACTGATGCTCAAAGCCTTGGATCCTTTTTATTACCCTTGCCTTTTGGTTTTAAGGGTTACTGGCTTTTTGCTCTTGCCTTTTGGTTTAAAGAGCTCTTGGCTTTTTCTGCTTGCTTTTTCTTTTTCTTTATTATTTTTTTGCCAATTTTTTCTCCTATTTTTTTGCATTTTTTTCTGCAAGCTTTGTTCTTCACTGCTTTTTCTTGCTTCAAGAATCAATTTTATGATTTTTCAGATTATCACTAATATTTCTCCTTTTTCATCATTCTTTCAAGAGCCAACATATTTAACATTCATAAACCACAATATCAAAAGACATATGCGCTGTTCAAGCATTCATTCAGAAAACAAAAAGTATTGTCACCACATCAAAATAATTAAACTAGTTTCAAGGATGAATTCGAAACCATGTACTTCTTGTTCTTTTGTTTTTAGAACAGTTTTTATTTAAGAGAGGTGATGGATTCATAGGACATTCATAGCTTTAAGACATAGATACTTAAACACTAATGATCATGTAATAAAGACACAAACATAAATAAACATGAAGCATAGTAAACGAAAAACAGGAAAATAAGAGCAAGGAGATTAAGGAACGGGTCCACCTTAGTGAGGGTGGCGTCTTCCTCTTCTTGAAGAACCAATGGTGCTCTTGAGCTCCTCTATGTCTCTTACTTGTCTTTGTTGCTCCTCCCTCATAGCTCTTTGATCTTCTCTAATCTCATGGAGGATGATGGAGTGCTCTTGGTGCTCCATCCTTAGTTGTCCCATGTTGGAACTTAATTCTCCTAGGGAAGTGTTGATTTGCTCCCAATAGTTTTGTGGAGGGAAGTGCATCCCTTGAGGCATCTCAGGGATTTCATGGTGAGGAATTTCCTCATGCTCTTGTTGAGGTCCATAAGTGGGCTCTCTTATTTGCTCCATCATTTTCTTAGTGATGAGCTTTTGAGATGAATCTCTCCATCTCCCATGACTCAGAGGTGGAAGCTTTTGCCTTCCCTTTCCTCTTTCTAGAGGTTTCTCTGGCCTTAGGTATCATAAATGGTTATGGAAAAACAAAAAGCAATACTTTTACCACACCAAACTTAGAAGGTTTGCTCGTCCTCGAGCAAAAGAAGAAAGAAGTGAGTAGAAGAAGAAGAGAATGGAGGAGATGGAGGTGTGTGAATGGTTCGGCCAAGGGGGTTTTAGGTGGTTATGATGTGTGAAAAGGAAGGAGTGATGGTTTGAATTTGAGTGGGTGGGTGTAGGTGGGTTGTATGATGGTTTTGGAGGAGTAATGGAGGTGATTGGTGGAGGTTATTTTGGGGAAGAGTGTTATGAAAAAGTGTGAAGAGTAAAGAAGAAGAGGTGGGGATCCTATGGGATCCACAGATCCTGTGGGGATCCTGTGGGTCCACAAATCCAGTGGGGTCAAGGACTTAACATCCATGCTCCAATTAGGCGTGTAAAAATGTCCTTTGTATGCAATACTGGCGTTTAACGCCAGACTGCTGCCTGTTTTTGGCATTAAACGTCCAAATGTAGCCTGTTTCTGGCGTTTAACTCCAGGTTGATGCTTGTTTCTGACGTTAAACGCCAGCTTGGTGCTTGTTTCTGGCGTTAAACGCCAGACAGATGCTTGTTTCTGGCATTTAAACGCCAGAGTGCTCTTCCTCCAGGGTGTGCTATTTCTTCTGCTATTTTTGATTCTGTTTTTAATTTTTCAGTTGTTCTTGTGACTTCACATGATCATCAACCTAATAAAACACGAAATAACAATAAAAATAAAATAGATATAATTAAATAACATTGGGTTACCTCCCAACAAGCGCTTCTTTAATGTCAATAGCTTGACAGTGAGCTCTCATGGAGCCTCACAGATGTTCAGAGCATTGTTGGAACCTCCCAACACCAAACTTAGAGTTTGAATGTGGGGGTTCAACACCAAACTTAGAGTTTGGTTGTGCCCTCCCAACACCAAATTTAGAGTTTGACTGTGGGGGCTTTGGTTGACTCTGCAGTGAGAGAAGCTTTTCATACTTCCTCTCCATGGTTACAGAAGGAGATCCTTGAGTCTTAAATACAAGGTAGTCCTCATTCAGTTGAAGGACCAACTCTCCTCTGTCTACATCAATCACAGCTCTTGCTGTGGCTAGGAAGGGTCTTCCAAGGATGATGGATTCATCCTCATCCTTCCCAGTGTCTAGGATTATGAAATCAGCAGGGATGTAAAGGCCTTCAACCTTTACTAACACATCCTCTACTAGTCCATAAGCCTATTTTCTTGAGTTGTCTGCCAGCTCTAATGAGATTCTGGCAGCTTGCACCTCAAAGATCCCAAGTTTTTCCATTACAGAGAGTGGCATAAGGTTAATGCCTGACCCCATGTCACACAGAGCCTTCTCAACGGTCATGGTTCCTATGTTACAGGGAATTAAGAATTTACCAGGATCCTATTTCTTTTGAGGTAATTTTTGCCTATCCAATGCATTTAGTTCATTGGTGAGCAAGGGAGGTTCATCTTCCCAAGTCTCATTACCAAATAATTTGGTATTCAGCTTCATGATTGCACCAAGGTACTTAGCAACTTGCTCTTCATTAATGTCTTCATCCTCTTCAGAGGAAGAATACTCATCAGAGCTCATGAAGGGCAGAAGCAGGTTAAATGGAATCTCTATGGTCTCTGTATGAGCCTCAGATTCATTTGGTTCCTCAAAGGGAAACTCCTTATTGGTCACTAAACGTCCCAGGAGGTCTTCCTCACTAGGATTCACGTCCTCCTCCTCCTCTCTGGGTTTGGCCACACCAAGTAAGGTAATGGCCTTGCACTCTCTTTTTGGATTTTCTTCTGTATTGCTTGGGAGAGTACTAGGAGGGGTTTCAGTGACTCTTTTACTCAGCTGGCCTACTTGTGCCTCCAAATTTCTAATGGAGGACCTTATTTCATTCATGAAACTTAAAAGTGGCCTTAGATAGATCAGAGACTATATTTGCTAAGCTAGATGGATTCTGCTCAGAATTCTCTGTCTGTTGCTGAGTGGATGATGGAAAAGGCTTGCTATTGCTAAACCTGTTTCTTCCACCATTATTAAAGCCTGGTTGAGGCTTTTGTTGATCCTTTCATGAGAAATTTGGATGATTTCTCCATGAGGGATTATAGGTGTTTCCATAGGGTTCACCCATGTAATTCACCTCTGCTATTGCAGGGTTCTCAGGATCATAAGCTTCTTATTCAGAAGATACCTCTTTAGTACTGTTGGATGCAGCTTGCAATCCATTCAGACTCTGAGAAATCATATTGACTTGCTGAGTCAATATTTTGTTCTGAGCCAATATGGCATTCAGAGTATCAATTTCAAGAACTCTCTTCCTCTGAGGCGTCCCATTACTCACAGGATTCCTTTCAGAAGTGTACATGAACTGGTTATTTGCAACCATGTTAATGAGTTCCTGAGCTTCTGCAGGTGTTTTCTTTAGGTGAATGGATCCACCTGCAGAATGGTCCAATGACATCTTAGCTAATTCAGACAGACCATCATGGAATATATCCAGGATGGTCCATTCTGAAAGCATGTCAGAAGGACACTTTTTGGTCAGTTGCTTGTATCTCTCCCAAGCTTCATAGAAGGATTCACCTTCTTTCGATTTGAAGGTTTGAACATCCACTCTAAGCTTGCTAAGCTTTTGAGGAGGAAAGAACTTGGCTAAGAAAGCCGTGACCAGCTTATCCCAAGAGTTCAGGCTATCTTTAGGTTGAGAGTCCAACCATATTCTAGCTCTGTCTCTTACAGCAAATGGGAAAAGCATAAGCCTGTAGACCTCGGGATCAACCCCATTGGTCTTAACAGTATCACAGATCTACAAGAATTCAGTTAAGAACTGAAAAGGATCTTCAGATGGAAGTCCATGAAACTTGCAATTCTGTTGCATCAGAGAAACTAATTGAGGCTTTAGCTCAAAATTGTTTGCTCCAATGGCAGGGATTGAGATGCTTCTTCCATGTAAGTTAGAATTTGGTGCAGTAAAGTCACCAAGCATCTTCCTTGCATTGTTGTTGGGTTCGGCCATGTCTCCTTCTTTTTCAAAAATTTCTGTCAGGTCCTCTCCAGAGGGTTGTGCCTTAGCTTCTCTTAGTTTCCTCTTTAGAGTCCTTTCAGGTTCAGGATCAACTTCAATAAGAATGTCTTTATCCCTGTTCCTGCTCATATGAAAAAGAAGAGAACATAAAGAAGAGGAATCCTCTATGTCACAGTATAAAGATTCCTTTATGTGAGTAGAAGAGGAGAAGAATAGGAGAGTATAATGGAGAAGAGAGAAGATGAAGAATTCGAATTTCAAATTAAAATAAAAGGAAAATATTTTTGTTTTTATTAAATTAATTAATTAGAATTCGAAAATATAAAAAGAAATAAAATAAAATTAAAATTTAAAATAATTAGTTAATTAAAAAGAATTAAAAAAAAGGTTAGTGATTTTCGAAAATTGGAGAGAGAAAAGTAGTTAGGAGTTTTGAAAAAGATACGATTGAAATAGAAAACTTTTAAAATCAAACAAAAAGTCAAGTAGTTAATTGAAAAAGATTTGAAAATCAATTTTTGAAAAGATAAGAAGTTAGAAAGGATTTTGAAAAAGATATGATTGAAAATTTAGTTTGAAAAAAATTTGAAAAGAAATTTAAAAAGATTTGATTTTTGAAATTAAAGTTGATTACTTGACTAATAAGAAATTAAAAGATATGATTCTAGAATTTAAAGATTGAACCTTTCTTAATAGGCAAGTAATAACTTGAAAAATTTTTGAATTAAAACATTAAATATTAGTGAGATTTTCGAAAATATGAAATAAAGATAAGAAAAAAGATTTTGAAAATCAAAATTTAAAATTTTCGAAAATATTGAAAAAAATGAAAAAGATTTGATTTTTGAAAAAGATTTGAAAAAGATAGATTTTTTAAATTGAAAATTGACTTGACTAATAAGAAACAATTGAATTTTAAAACTTTATGACAATCAATTCAAATTTTCGAAATTTATGAGAAGAATAAGGGAAAGATATTTTTTTATTTTTGAATTTTTAATGAGGAGAGAGAAAAACACAAAATTGACACAAAATATAGAAATTATGAATCAAAATAACTAATGCATGCAAGAATACTTTGAATGTCAAGATGAACACCAAGAACACTTTGAAGATCAAGATGAACATCAAGACTTATTTTTGAAAATTTTAAAGAAAAGAAAAACATGCAAGACACCAAACTTAGAAATTTTCAAACTTTAGACACTGACAAATTAAAAATGCATATGAAAAACAAGAAAAGACACAAAACAAGAAAAATTAAAGATCAAACATAGAAAATCATCAAGAACAACTTGAAGATCATGAAGAACACATGCATGAATTTTCAAAAATTTTAAGAAAAATTAAAAAGATGCAATTGACACCAAACTTAAAAATTGACACTAGACTCAAACAAGAAACATAAAATTTTTGGTTTTTATGATTTTATATGATGTTTTTGGTTTTTTCGAAAATTATTTTGGGAAAAACGAAAAAGAAGAAATTTTTTTTATATTATTTTCGAAAATAAGAAATAAAAAGCTTAAAAATAAAATAAAATTACCTAATCTGAGCAACAAGATGAACCGTCAGTTGTCCAAACTCGAACAATC